>NC_065583.1:10422560-10722560 GCF_024542745.1 Macaca thibetana thibetana
ATCGTGCCACTACACTCCAACCTGGGCGACAGTTCAAGACTCTCTGTCTCAAAAGAAAAGAAAAAGAAAGGGTCAGCCACAACGTGTACAAATAAGCTCACACAGACAGCAGCACCTGCTTTAGCACCGACACAGGGACAGAATTGCAGTGTCATGAATCATGGGAATAAATGTCCTGTGGCTTGGTTTGCTCCCAAAGCTGAGTTTTGCGGTAAATATGGCAGGCACCCCCCTAAGAATGGAGTACTCATGGAATGTGCCCCTGCTAGGCTGAGAGAAGACACCCACGCCAGGGGAGCCTGCGTTCCGGAGGAATGGAGTGGCTTGAGGACTTGGGAGGTCCAGGAGTCTTTGCCAGATTTCTCTTACAATATTTTGCAAGCAAGTCATACAACTTTGGGGGTGCAGCCACCAGGATTTCCCCTCTATTATAGTTTCTGTGATGAGACAAAACCCTTGTAGTGTCCTACTACCTCGAAGCACCCATGTCTGAGTTAGCCAACTGGCTTCTCAATGTGTATTCAGTCTGCAGTAACGACCTTTTCCTCCATCCCCTCCACAGGACCCTCTCTTGTCGCCCAGGCTGGAGTGCTGGCCTCCCAACCCTGGGGGCTGGGCATGGAGGCTCACACCTGTAATCCCAGCACTCTGGGAGGCCGAGGTGGGTGGATCCCTTGAGGCCAGGAGTTTGAGACCAACCTGGCCAACATGGTGAAAGCCTGTCTCTACTAAAAATACAAAAAAAATTAGCTTGGCATTGGTGGAGCACTCCTGTAAACCCAGCTACTTGGGAGGCTGAGGCAGGAGAATCGCTTGAACCTGGGAAGCGGCCGTTACAGTGAGGTGAGATCGCACCACTGCAACAGAGTGAGACTCCGTCTCAAGAAAAAAAAAAGTTCCTGGGGATCTTTGAGCACTGAACACTTTAAAAATACTGTAAGAAAATAAATACATATGCACCTTTAGCATGTTGGCAAGGCTGCTTTAACAAAATTGTTAAAAGTCTGGATCAGTTTGTTCTTAGGAGCTTAAGGACTCGGTACTATTTGAGAATGGGCACCATTTTCCAAAGTTATCCTCTGGCTCCTTCCCTGATGTCCACTCACTCTGAGCTGCCTGTCCCCTCTCTGGAGTCAGCTGGTGGTATCAAAGCCAAGACTGTGTGAAGGAGGCCAGAGAGAGACAGAGAGAACAGCGGGGGCAGGCGGGAAAATGCATCTGTGGTCTCGGTTATTTCTGCCAGAACTGACACACTGCCACCTTTTTTTTTTTTCCTTTGACAACAATCTGCTTGGAAAGGCATCCAGACTGGTCTGTAGCTCTCTCTTTCCCTCGTTCAAAGGTCTCCTCATTCAGGAAGGCTTCCGTGATTCACTTCCCACGGCCACAGCTGTCGTCAGCTCCCAAGTGCAGGACTCCGTGTTAGTTCCTCTGTAAGTGTGTTTGTGGAATGGCCAATTCCACCATGAGATAATAATCGTCCCTACTATTTATTGAGCGGTTGGGATGTGCTGACAGAAACAGGCAAAGCGGATGTCATTATGCACAAATGACAGGGGAGAAGAGCATACTTCAGAGAGGGGAAGTAACTTGCCCAAGGTCACAGAGCTACCAGGTGGCGGCACTGAGATACGAACCTTCCTGTCTCATTCTCATCTCTGCCTCCCTGTCTCAGGTGACTTGAGTGTTCAGGGAGGTCTGGGCTTCGAATCGCCCTCTTCAAGTTCCCTTGTGTCTGTCACTTGGGCCTCAGCGCCTCCCACTCACTCCATGAAGCTGCCTCACTTTGGAGAAGGTTTCCGGAGCCTGCGCTCTTCTCCCTCACGTTTTTGGGAACTTTCTTTAGCAGCCTGAACCCTTTAGTCCTGCTTCCAGTCTCACCTCCAGACCCTCCTCCCTCAAGGCCACCAGAAAGACTTCCCTAGAATTTAACACCTCCCCACCCCCATAAAACCCTTGTGTAACCAGCGTCATGTGCAAGGTGACGTTCCCAGCTCCCAGATATAGAATTTAACTCCCAATGAATAAGCCCTCCCTCACCCACCAAATGGCTCTGCCATCTCTCTCTTTTGGATGCTATCCCCCCAACCCCAACCCTGAGTGCCCGTCCCAGTCTCCATGCTTGATGTCACCTGCACCATCGGCCAGGCAGCTGAGATGACCCTTCTCTGGTTCCCATTTCCTCTGCACCCCGTCGCTGCACATAGCGCCCTGGTGATAAACATCTGTCTGTCCAGCCCCCTACCGTGGGTTTCTCCAGGACGGGGAGCTTTTCTTCTTTTCTTTTCTTTTTTTTTTTGAGACAGAGTCTCACTCTCTTGTCCAGGGTGGAGTACAGTGGCATGATCTCGGCTCACTGCAACCTCCACCTCCTGGGTTCAAGCGAGTCTCCTGCCTCAGCCTCCCAAGTGGCTGGGATTACAAGCGTGAGCCACCGTAACCAGCTGCTTTTCTTTTAAATTAACAAATAATAATCGTATATAATTACGGTATGGAGTACAGTGTGAAGTTTTGATATATGTATACATTATGGAATGATTAAATTAGGCTAATTAACATATCTATCACCTCACTTAACATTTTTTTTTCTGGTAAGAACATTTAAAATCTACTCCTTTAGCAACTTTAAAATACACAGTACATTATTATTACCTATAGTCACCTATTAACAATGTGCTGGGCAATAGATCACCAAATCATATTCCTCTGCATAACCAAACTTTGTACCCTTTGCCCAACATCCCCTCTTTCCCTATCTCACCACCCTTTAGCCCTTGGTAACCACCATTGTATTCTCTGCTTCTTTGAGTTGGACATTTTTAGATTCCATACATGGGTGAGATCATGCAGCATTTGTCTCTTCATGCCTCATTTATTTGAATTAGCATCATGTCCTCCAGGTTCATCCATGATGTTGCAAATGATAGGATTTCCTTCTTTTTAAAGGCCAAACAGTATTCCATTGTGTATATGTACCACATTTTCTTTATCTATTCATCCACTGATGGACACTTAGGTTGCCTCCGTATCTTGGCTATTGTGAACAGTGTTGTGATCAACACGGGCTTTTTCATTGCAGCGTCTCCAGCACCAGCCACTGAGTAGGGCACATGGTGGAGATGAGGAAGGGTTTGTTGAATCCAGAGATGGATGAGACAGAGTCTCACTCTGTCACTCAGTCTGGAGTGCAGTGGCACGATCACTGGGAGGCTTCCACCTGATGCCTCTCTCCTTGTAGGGAAAGGTTTAGATACCAGGTTTCCATGAAGGAAGGGGGCAACCAGGAGCTGTCATTAAGAAGTTGACTGGAAAGACATTGGGGGTTGGAAGAAAAGACAAAGAAAACTCAATGATTCCAAATGGTACCAAGTCCTCAAACTTCCTTGTCCTGTATTGCCTTTTTGTGCCTGACTCACCAACTAGCCCAAAGTAGGTCTTGGGACCAGGCGAGTCTTTTCTCCAAGTGATCTCCCAGGCTTATGTCCTTTCTGTTCACTTGTCATCTCCACTGAAATCAGCCTTGTGTCCCCTCACCCCCAGTCCTCAGCCAGCACATTCTGCATTGCAGCCTATCCAGGGTGAGTAAATATAGCCTGTACTTAACGTGGATCTAAATTCACTCATTACAGGAAAAGCTATCGGTGTTGACGTGTAGGGACATTCATTTTAATTATGGAAAGGGACCTCCTTATCAATTATTTACAACCCACAGAAAAGAATACACTGAAAATACGAGCGAAAGCTAGCTGTCTCTTCTGCCTGGAATATCTGACATGGGGCTGCCACGGTACATGTACACACCTGCGCATATGCACACACAGAAACACCAAAGTCCACACATCAGTTTGATTCAATTCTTGCAGATTTAAAAAATGCCACCTTTTGAAAAGAGATAAGACAGCATACTTTCAAATGTTGGCTGTGTTAAAATTTATTTAAACATAAATAAACCATTGAAAAACAAACACAAATTTTACAACTTGGCAACATGAATCTGAAAGAATATTGAGTTGAGTAACTGATACCCTTCCTGAACTCAAATCTGTCTGCCGAGCTAGTCAAAACAAAGTCAAAGACTGAGATAATTACCCAAATCATTCTGAGTAAAAATCCCTTCTGATGCATTCCAGTAACGAAGATATTATTATGGTCTAGAGCTGCTTAGCCGAGTCTTACTCTTGCACTTTGCACACGGAGCACAGCCACTTTGTCTCATAAACATTTTATGTTCCATGTCTTTATTCTGGATCCTGAAAACCGTAAGAAAATGCGGTACTTTAACAATCTTTTAAAAATTGGGGGGTTGAGGCCCTCATGAGCTCCTATTACTCTTGATGCATGGTGCTCTGAAACACAATGCAGTCAGGCAGGATAAGGAAGGCCCTGCTCAGTCAAAAGTTTCTTTTGATTCTTTTTTTTTCTTCTTTTTTGAGATATTGTCTGCTCTGTCGCCCAGGCTGGAGTGCAGCTCACTGCAACCTCCGCCTCCTGAGTTCAAACAATTCTCCTGCTTCAGCCTCCCAAGCAGCTGGGGTTACAGGTGCAGCCACATGTCTGGCTAATTTTTGTATTTTTAATAGAGACAGGGTTTCACCATGTTGGTCAGGCTGGTCAGGCTGGTCTCAAACTCCCGACCTCAGGAGATCCACCTGCGTCGGCCTCCCAAAGTGCTGGAATTACAGGTGTGAACCACCTCGCCCAGCCTCTTTTGATGTCTTATAGGGTTTTTTAGTGATACTGAAAAAAAACCTTGGTGTCCTATGTGTTTAAAAAAAACACAAACCCACAAAATGCTGGAGCCATACACACTAAAAAAGGGTTTGGGGGGCTAGATGATGAGCCGTTTCCTTTTTTCCTCACCCTTCTGCCGTTGATACATTAGTAAATCCTTTGACTTAATTCAAAATTATTTTTATTTTCAAAAAGTCTCAATTTTCTGCAAATCACAATGTGATACATTAAAGTAGGAGTCCCCTCCCATTCCCTCCAGCCTTCTCTCCTTAGCAGTAACTTGGGAAATCATTAGTTTTCTGTCTATCCTTCCAGATTTTGTCCTATGCCTATCTGAGGGACACATGTGCGTGCATGCATGCGTGTGTGTGTGTCATATACATAAATAGAAACCAGATCTCACTTTGTTGTCCAGGCTGGTCTTGAACTCATGGCCTCAAGCGATCCTTCCACCTCAGCCTCCCCAAGTTTTGGGATTACCAGTGTGAGCTACCATGCCTGGCCAGTGTATGCATTTTTGTTGTTTTTGAGACATAGGCTCAGTCTGTCACCCAGGCTGGAGTGCAGTGGCATGATCATGACTCACTTCAGCCTTTACCTCCCCAGGCTCAAGTGATTCTCCCACCTCAGTCTCCCAAGTAGCTGGGACTACAGGCATGAGCCACCATGCCCAGCTAATGTTTGTGTATTTTGTAGAGATGGGGTTTTGCCATGTTGAGTAGGCTGGTCTTGAACTCCTCAGCTCAAGCGATCCACCTGCCTCAGCCTCCGAAAGTGCTGGGACTACAGCTGTGAGCCACCATGCCCAGCCCTATTTATGTGTTTTAAGGGGGTATGATATACATGTTATTTTGAAACTAAGTTATTTCACTTTATAATGCATTGTGGATATTATTTCCATGTTGGTACCTACCAATTCACCCCCATTTCCCACTTTTTTTGATGGCTACCTCTTCTTATTCCATAGCATAATTGAGTTTATGTGGCTAATTTTTAAATGATGGACATATGGTTATTTCCAATTTCCCCCTCTTACAACCACTGCCGTGATGAACACCCAAGAAAATGTATCTCTGGACACTCAATGCTAATATTCCTCAAATGACTTTAAAAAATTAGATTAAATTCATATAACATATAATCATTTTAAGGTGTACAAGTCAGTGGCATTTACTACATTTCCAATGTTAGGCAATCAATCACCACTTTTATTTAAGTTTCAAAACTTTTTCATCACCCCGTTAAGTAATCACTTCCAGTCCCCCTGTCCTCTGGTAAACACGAATCTCCTTTCTCTCTCTATGGATTTACCTGTTCCGGAACCGAACAATTCCTATCAATGGAGTCACACAATCTGTGGCTTTTGCGTCTGATTTCTTTTTTTCTTTTTTTTTTCTTTTGAGATAGAGTTTCACTTTTGTTGCCCAGGCTGGAGTGCAATGGTGCGTTCTCGGCTCACTGTAACCTCAGCCTCTCAGGTGCAAGTGATTCTCCTGCCTCAGATTCCTAAGTAGCTGGGATTACAGGTGCCCGTCACCACGCCCAGCTAATTTTGTTGTATATTTAGTAGAGACGGGGTTTCACCATGTTGGCCAGATTGGTGTTGAACTCCTGACCTCAAGTGATCCGCCTGCGTCAGCCTCCCAAAGTGCTGGGATTGCAAGCGTGGGTCTGACTTCCTTCATATAGCAACGTGGTTTTGAGGTTCATCCACATTCGTATTGCAGCATGTTTCAATATTTCCTTCCTCTTTATGGCTGAATAATATTCCACAGTTTGTTTGTCCCTTCACCCACTGCAGGACTAAGATTCCTCCTCAGAGGGAGCAGCTCTGCAGAGCAACGTGCTCTGAGGAGCCTCTCGGGTCCCTCCCAGGGTGGGCCAGGTCTCAGACACTGCGCTTCTTTTTCTAGAAACAGCCCACGCTATTTTACCACATATCCTGGAAAATTTCTGTCCAAGAACTTTCACTGTTTTTGTTTCTTTTCTCTTTTAATCAAGGGCTGGATAAATGAGCCATCAGCCCTCAAGTGCCTCATGATACGGAGCTTCTCAAATTGGACAGAATGTTAGGAAAGTAACTGGTTTGGTCAGTTTTTATTAGGAGAGCTAAGAAAGAATCAGCTTACTGTAGGAAGGATTCCCGCTGCTCCTAAGACCTGGCCCTTGGGGGCTAGAAAAAATGGCAACAATAATAGCCCCTTATACTTGAGCCAGCGTTGCATGGGCTTGGTGGCGGGGAGGCAGGTGAGTGTCTGCAACACAACACAATATATTTATCCAAGGCAGTATTTCTCCCGTTAACACCGAAAACTGAAGCTGTATTTGATTCACCTTTTCACCTCCTTTTTTTCCTTGGACTTAAATCATTTTTTTTAAATGCCTACTATGTGCCAGGCACTGAGGACCCCCCAGGAGGTAAGAAACAGCCCCTGTTCTTGTGAGCTTATACCACAGTAGGGAAGATGGACATATAAAGGGGCAAGGACAGTAAGAGGTGGAAATGCGCCAGCCCAGTCACGTGAAAACACAAGCCCCCAATTGGTGGTCCGGATGCGCTCCCTGCAGTCTGGACCCTCATGTGACTGACATCATGTGGACAAAACACGCAGGGGAAGAATGAGGTCAGTTGCGCCTCACGTTGGGGCTGCCTTGCAGGGGTCAGTGCACTGAGGTTTTCTCATACCTGGGTTCAAATCCTGCTCCATGCATGAGCTATAAAACCTGAGGCCAGGATCTTACCCTCCAGGGCTTTACTTGCTTACCCACAAAGCGAGACTAATGCTACCTTTCTGCTGTGAAGATTTAAATACTATAGATGTGTGTAAGCAAATGATGCAAAAGAGATAGTAAATATTATGTGTGTCCTTTTCCTGGGTTCGCTGCATACAGTTTCCCACGGAATTAATAGCAGCCCAACTTCTCAAAGACCTGTTCCAGTTAGGACAAAAAAACCACTGGTACCCCAGAAAATGTCTTCAGAGGGACTCAGGCTGGCCTGCCTTCCTCTTTGCAGAAAACTTGATTTCATTCAAGTTAAAATTAGCATTCCCACCCAAGCCTCAAATTCCCCTGCTCTAGTGTGAACTCTCTGTTTAGCTCCAAGCGAACCTCTTTCAAAGGCAGAGGACCCCGTCTGGCCTCTGCACCCCAGCAGCCCCTGAAAATCACCCAAATCTGGCCTCCCACAAAAGGCAGCCGTGGTTGTGCTCCCCTGACAAATTGAGCCCGAAGCGGTAAAGATCTCTTCCATTAGAACTTTCTAACGGTGTCATAAATCTTTTATTAACATTTGGTATTATACTAATTAAAACTGTTCTCTGTATGTATTATTAATTTCCCTAGCACTTTTTGCTGGGGTGACGTTTTTAGCCAGCTAAGCAGAATGTAGCACAGTAAATAAGAAGAAACTCATTTCCAGACAATTAGCCTTGCAGAAAAATAAGTTGGTTAATGGAAGGCTTGATGATTACAAATTTTACCTAAATAAACAGGGTATCTTAATGGTAACTCTTCAAGCTAAGTAAACAGATTGGGGTGGTAATGTCCTAAGCAATACTTAAATGTAACTGTTTAATAAATTGGTAAATTACTCATTTCATCTTAGAACAAAATGGTAATACTGTAGTAATAACCTAGTATATATTCCGTAAATATGAAGCATTATCACTTTAGCTCTGTAGAAATCACCACAGTGATATGTCAGCATTGATCTAAAACTGCAGCATTTTATCTCAAGTTTATTACCCATTTTTGAGAATCGCTGAGATTTTCAGAGCATAATGGCAATAAAAGAAGAATTTAAAAAGCGCTTTAATGTGCATAAGTTAATCAGAGGTATCCTCGGGGGGAAAAGGAAATTTGGTAAAACATGAATTATAAGCATCATTTAAACTTACTTTGGACACTAGAGATAATAAATGGCACCATAATTTAGAAATAGCTTTTAACATCAATGACGGTAAGTACCACTTTACTGTTCATAAGAATTGCAGAGCAATGGTGCTGAGGCCAATTTTATTAGCCATTTTTTTCTTTATAAAAGCAATCCAGCCCTTTCCACAACTGAGGAGACAGGAACAAGAGTTACGTGCTAATATGCAAAATGCATTTAAGTTTTTTGAAATAGAGAATAATAAATTGTGCCAAAAGATAGAGTCTGGAGACAAATGAATGATCATTTAAAAAGAATAAGGCACTCTCAGAGTTTACATATTTGGGAAAACTTGATTAAAAAAAAAGGCCAACAAATTGTTCATACATTTTCCCATTTGCTAGAGCATGCCGGTATACTTTCAGATCCAGGAGATGAAGCCATAAATCCCAGCTATTGGGAGATACTGCAACAGGAATATATTTTTGTAAATTGTTGCCATTGACAAATTGTTTTTAAAATATATAAAGGGCAGGTTCATCTTTGTCTTCAGGGCGCCCAAGCAACCTTCTTGCAGGAAGCCTCAGACCCTGACCTCTTCTCACCAAGCAGAGACAGCCTGACAGCTTAAGTGCAGAGCTCAGACACTTAAGCTGTGGGTCAGGCAGTTGCCTGGACTCAGTGAGCCACTTACTAAGGGCTCAGTGCTCTGCTGAGCATCGTGAGGCCTCAGGAGAAGCTTTTATGGAATAGTGCATGGCCGTGTTGGCAAAAGCTGGCTTATGTGGAAGAAACAAATCCAAGAAGTCAGTCTGGACCCTGCTCTTCAGGATTTAGTTACTCCAGATTCAAGGTCTTTTGCTTTCCACCGCATGAATTTAAAGACAAACCAAACGATCCACCTTTCTTGATCTTTAAATCTTAGATGCAATTGAGCGACACAGATGCCCTTCCCTCCTATGCTTTTGAACAGGAACTGTGCAAGAGGCCTGGGGACTTTGTCCAAGGCAGCTCCTTCTGGAGGCCGTAGGAACAGAATCAGTGGTGCAGGGAGAGGCAGGAGGGGGAAGGGGAAGAAATCAGCAAGGAGGGGCGGCTCCTAGCAATGCAGCCAGAGAACAGGCCTTCAAGCCCTCTGCCCACCTCACCGCTGATGGAACACGCTGTGTTCCTCTTGCTTCTGGACACTTCATCATTGTCTGGTCCCTGTCAGTGACATTCCTTCCCTGAGAGCCCAAGGAATATCATTTGCCTAACCTCCTCATGGGAGAAGTTGCATTTTACGTGACAGCGATCTCTCCCTTAACAGTGTCTGCTCCACCTGCAGAGAGCACCCCAGCTTTGGTTGAAGACTTCGAGGTCAACTTTTGAAATGGATTGAAGCATCATCCTGAACTAGTAGGCAGAGAACTGTTGTATTTAGCTATGAGGCTTTGGGTAAAAACACTTTCAAGTTGCTGAACCTTAAGTTTTCTCGTCTGTAAAATGGGGCTTCAAAACTGTTTTCTAAAGTGATTGTGAGGACTGAGTGAGAAAATGCACATCATGACCCAGAACACAGTGCTCGACACGCAGTGGACACCCGCCATTGATCGGGTTTCTTCCCTCTCTGGAGTCAGAACACCTGCATCCCATCTCATACTCTATGTGACACTGATAAGTTACTTAACATTTCCACATCTCAACTTTCTCATCTTCAAGATGGAATATTACTATCTACAGTTGACCCTTGAACAGTGTGGGGGTTAGGAGAGCCAACCTTTGTGCAGTCAAAAATCCACGTGTAATTACTACTATTATTATGATTATTTTTGGCGGGGGGAGGAAGTCTTGCTCTGTCGCCCAGGCTGGAGTGCAGTGGTGCGATCTCGGCTCACTGCAACCTCCGCCTCCTAGGTTCAAGCGATTCTCCTGCCTCAGCCTCCTGAGTAGCCAGGATTACAGGTGCCCGCCACCATGCCCAGCTAATTTTTTTGTGTTTTTAGTAGAGACAGGGTTTCACCATGTTGGCCAGCCTGGTCTCAAACTCCTGACCTCGTGATCCGCCTGCCTCGGCCTCTCATAGTGCTGGGATTGCAGGGGTGAGTCACTGCACCCGGCCTATGTGTAACTTTTGACTCCCCTCAAACTTAACTGCTCATAACTTACTGTTGACTGGAAGTCTTACTGACAAACAGTTGATGAACATATATTTAGTATGTTATATGTATTATGTACTGTATTCCTATAATAAAGTCAGTTAGACGAAAGAAAATACTAAAAAATCATAAAGAGGAGAAAAATATATTTACTGTAGATTAAGTGAAAGTAGATCATCATAATGGTCTTCATCTTCATCGTCTTCATGTTGAGTAGGCTGAGGAGGAAGAAGTGGGCGGGGTGGGGGTTGGTCTTGCTGTCTCGGGGGTGGCAGAGGCGGAAGAGAATCTGTGTATACATGAACCTATGCAGTTTAAACCCATGTGGTTTAAAAGAAACTGTACTTCCTAGGCTTACTTCAAGGGTAAATGTGTAAGATGCTTGTATAAATGCTCAGTTCACTGCCTGGCCCACAGTAGCAGTTCTAGAATTGCTACTTACCCATTAGTACGATTATTTTATGAACATGTACTGAGTACGTGCAATGTGCCCAAATCAGCAACCAAAGGAAACTGAAGCTCCAGAAGGCAGCAGAGTCACTGGTTACTCTTACTTAGAATAATCTGGATTTGCAACAATCAATCAACAACCTTTTCTGAAGGTCTTCTTCAGGGGACACGTGGTGCAGACTGAGGCAAGACAGGGCTCTAAACTCAGGCATAACTAGGTTTGAATTCCAGCTCCGTGACTTAAATGTCTGCCGGTGATCAAGTCACTCACTACTTGAGTTACTAGGTTTGCTTCCTTCTCTCTACGAGGAAAACAAGAACAATATTTACTGTGTGGAAATTCACCTACGACTTGTACTAGCATCGCAGTGTTTACTGGGCTCCAGGTGTAATCTTTCAAACCACTCCATGAGGAAGATCTATTTTTTGCAATATTCAGATGAGCACACTGAGTCACAGAGACGCAAATTGACTCGTCTAGGACCACACAGCTTGTGAGTGACAAAGCTGAGATTTTAACCCAGGCCTGCTAAAGCTTCATATATGTGGCGGGCATTTTGGTGCAGGAGGCAAAATGCATTAATGTGCCTGTCATCTTCCTTCCCTAGGGCTGAAAGTCCTCAGGCCCAGCAGCTGTGGGCTACACCAGGGCATCTCACCACCACAGGGGTTCACCCGGCATTGAACTCAGCCAGTTCTTCTGTCTGAGCTGGGAGCTGGAGGTGTGGGGGTGGGCAGTAGAGTCTTCCCGAATCCCTTAGAGCACAAGAGCTATCACCTTCCAACAATCTTCAGGAGGAACAAAAGAGAAATAACAAGGGATTCTAATGGTAGCTGCAGCAACAGCAATGTTTAAAAAAACAGAAACAAACAACCACAAAAACAAAACAAAAACACGACTGGGCGCAGTGGCTCACACCTATAATCCCAGCACTTTCGGAGGCCGAGACCAGGAGATCACTTGAGGTCTGAGTTTGAGACCAGCCTGGCCAATATGGTGAAATCCTGTCTCTACCCAAAATACAAAAATTAGCCAGGCGTCGTGGCAGATGCCTGTAATCCCAGCTATTCAGGAGGCTGAGGCAGAAGAATTGCTTGAACCTGGGAAGCGGAGGTTGCAGTGAGCTGAGACCGGGCCACTGCAATCCAGCCTGGGTTACAGAGTGGGACTCCATCTCAAAAAACAAAACAAAACAAAACAAACAAAAACCCACCCAGGACTTTCTGGTTTATATCTGGTGTTGTTTAGGGTTGGTAATAGTCAACCCAGTCAGAATTCCCTTCAGCAATCACATAAAGACCTGGGCTTTAGTAACAAGAAGGTTTGAGGTGCCTCACTGGAGAAAACCAATGAACTGTATTCAGGCGGCTTCCCTTAAAGTCCTGGCACTAGAGTAGACTTGGGAATGTGGTGTCATTCCTCAGAGCCTCAGTCTACTCATTTCTAAAATGGAGATTACAATAGTATCTATCTCTTAGAGTCCTTTGAGGATTACACAGGGTCGTGCAGGTGCCCTCACCACATGGTAGCTGCTGGGTGCCGGAAGCCTGGGCTCAGGAGGATACAGGTGGCCACGGCTCCAGTTCCGGAGCTGGGAACTATTAATAAAGGCATGGCCCCATCCCTGCCCGGGGGCCCCGCCCGCCCCCTCCAACAGACGAGCTGGAAACGGCGGGCATTAATCAAGTCCACCCCTGCCCAGCACCCTCTCTTGGAGTCTTCCCCGGGGTTGCCTTTCCTCTCTGCTCTCCCCTCCCCTTCTTAGTCTCACTATGTCCTAGGAACAAAAGTGCCCCAGCTGTGGCGCCTGAACAGTGGATGCAAATGCAAGGCAGCTTCGCATGCTGGATAATCACCATCGGCCCCTGAGCCCCGCACCAACTTCTCCAGCCTCAGGGCGGACCTCGCCCCTTAGACCAGCGGAGGGCTATCTCCTTGGCTGGGGGTGGTGGGGACGGGGGAAGGGGCAGTTCTCGGTTATTCTCTGAAGTGCTCTGCATTCCTCTTTTTGGCTGAGTCTCTGCTGGCTGGAGGAAGACGTGGGTTTTTCCTGGATGGGGGACGGAGGCAAAGGGTGCGCTGCCATCCCAGGCTCCCCGCCCTGGAGAGTTTCAGCACAGCTGGGATAAATCCATCGAACAACAGTGCTTGATAGCAAAGCCAGTACCACCCCGCTAGCAGCCAGCGCATGGGCTGTGCGAGGTCTGGAGGCTTTTAAAGCCAATCTAGGACTCTCACTCCACTCAAGGATCTGGCTTCTTAAAATCAGGGTCTGGATCAGCACAAATCTCTCTGATGAACCTGCGGCCAATGGGGCTTTTCCAAGCTGTGATCCATGGTCTGGTGGGGACACCGCCTGGCTCGGGCCCCACAGCCAGCCAGACACCCAGGGGCCTTTGAGGCCAGAGTTGGTTAAGGCACCTGGGGGTGAACTTAGGTGGGTCGCCTGCCTTCTCTCCTCCTCAAGTTCCTACTTACTGGGAACACAGGACTGCTTTGGGGGATCAATGGGATGGTGGAAGGTGTAGGAAAAAACCTGCTCACATATGTTTTATCTTCTCCCATCCCATCTCTCTGACACAGAGAGAATAGTAAAGGGGTTTAATAACGAACTCATTAATTGGCAGCGGGTCTGACACAGGAACAACATTCGTCTCAAATGGTGTGATGGCCACTAACCTCAGGGTGACACCAGGACACTGACAAGTCTAGGCAGATGGAGCCAGGCCAAGTTTCCCAGATGACTGTGCCACTGTCTCTACTACCGGTGACCAGAGGACAATTCATGGCAGTGGAGGACGCTGTTCCATTCCTGTCTTTTCCTCCAAAACAGCAACATCTTTGATTACGCCCCGCACTTAGATTTTTATCCGAAAAATACTTCTAAAATACTTCTGTTTTCATAAAAAACTGATCATCAGCTGTACCATATGCCATGGTTTTTGTTGTTTTGCTTTTTCTGGAAGAGTCTTTAATGACTATTTTTACAGTTTCAGAAACCAAGCTGCAGATAATCAAAACCATTTGCTCAGGGCCACACAGCGAGGGTCCGCAAAACTGCGCGGAAGAAGACTGCCACTGGCGGCTGGGTGGCCCGAGGGAAGGCACCGATCACCAAGGCAATTTCTCGAGGACTTTGCCAGTGTCTGAGCCAAGAAAGTGCACGCCTGGGCCTGGGCGTCGCTGAGAGTAGATGCTCTTAACGGAGCAGGTGCTTGGAAATGGGGGGCTGAATTTCGAATTTCGCAGAAGGAAAACCGCCTTCCCTGTGGAGAAACCTTCACTACTCGAGGATACAGGCGCCTGCACCACACCAGCCGCTCTGCGGCCTTGGTGCACATGTTTACACACGCTTTAGTTGGACCGAGGCAGAGGTTGGGATTTTGGCAAAGGTTCCCAGGAACCTTCAGCGGGGTCGCTGCTTAGGCCCGGCGCTGCCCGACGGTCTCTGCAGAAAGCTGGAGGCCATGTTCCCGGATTCCTATTCCGGAGCGCCTGGCCCGGTCGCGGCGGAACAGAGCGCGCAACGGTGCCTGCAGCCCAGGCCTTGGCGGCCGAACTGGCTCAGACGCCTGCTTCGACCGCAGGTCCGCAGGAGCCTCAGCCCTAGCTGCGCGCCACTCTTCGCAAAGCTGCCGAAGCGGACAGGCGAAGGTTACTCTGCCCAGGGGCCCGGTGGCACCTCTGGGTTTCACCGCTGCTCTCCTGGTGGCCGCGGCTAGGTCTCCCCCCTTCGGCACGGATGGCAAAGGCGCCAGCGCGAAAGCCTGGGAGGCTAGAAGTGCCGGGCGCCCTTGGAACTCAGAGCCCAAGCCACAGCGGCAGACTCTTCTGTCCCACTGCGACCCCGGGCCTCGTGTCAGGGTGGCTGCAGGCGCCCCCTCCGCCACCCCGAAGCCGCCTCTCCACACTCACTACTCAAAGCTCCTCCACCCAGTACAAAGAGCACTTGCTTTGGGTGAGAGAGCGCGGGGCCGCCACCGCTGCACGACACAGAACTAATGTCTGAACTGCTTTGAAGCTTACTTTATTTTTCTTTCTTTCTTTTTTTGAGACAGGGTCTCACTCTGTCGCCCAGGCTGGAGTGCAGTGGTGCGATCATGGCTCACTGTAGCCTCGACCTCCTGGGCTCAAGCGATCCTCCCACCTCAGCCTCCGGAATAGCTGGAACCACAGGCATGTGCCACCACGCCCCGATAATTTATTTTATTTTATTTTGTAGAGACGGGGTCTCCATGTTGCTCAGGCTGGTTTTGAATTATTGGGTTCAAACAATCCTCCAGGCTTGGCCTCTCAAAGGGCTGAGATGATAGGCTTGAGCCACCACGCCCGGCCTAGGCTTAGTTTTTCCATCTGCAAATTGGGGAGGGCACTCGAACCTCGCAAGTGCTGTGCGGCGCAAATCAGAGCTCCTGCCCAGGCGCTGGACTGGGAACTGGTGACTGGAAACCATTCCCACTAGCGGGAAGCGAGCGGCCGGCCCCTGAATTTTCGGCGTTCTCTCCGGGGGGCTCTGATTGGGCCAGGTTCCCGTCGCGTCCCCGAGTCCCAGACCCTACACGATGCGCGGCCTCCTAGGGAGAACTGATCGCGGCCTCACTCCCTGCCCGGGCCGGGCAGCCTCGCCTCTCCTTGCAGACGCCTTCGGCCCAGGCCTCCCCACCTGCATGTAGGGCCCCGGGTGCAGCCTAGAAATCAGGGCGCCGGGAGAACCCGCGCGATCTTTCTGCTCGGCCCCCGGAGCTGCCTCTCGGCTCCCTGCCCTGCATCTGTAAAATGGGCGCGGCTTTAGAGACGCTGGGACTGAGGCTGAGGCGGCGAGGCGGCGTTCCCAGCTCTCGCCCAGAGGCAGGCTGCTTCTTGTCCTCCATCCCGTCCTCGGCCGGGCTGGGCGCCAACACTCGGCCGCCTGCCTCCGGAACCTTGGCCTAGGGCTGGGAGATGATCGCAAAGGAGGCGCCCTCGTGGGGCCCCTCAGGCTACTCCAGATTCCTTTTTCCTTAAGCTCAGTCTCAGGGAAGCCTGCCCCATCCAGATATTACTGTTGCCCCAATTCTGCCCATAGCCCACGTGGCTGGGGGCGGTGGGAACTGTGTCCCCTACTTCAGTCCCGCGCAGCCACAGCGGAAACGACGACCTAGCGGCTTGGCACCCCAGGAGGAGGGGGTTAGGCATTAAACGCCCTTTAGCCGCTTGGCAGTCGCTCCCAGCCGCTGGGGGCGCCCACATTGCTCTGGGTGGACGTGGGCGAGAGATGGTCGCTACTCGGCACCACATGAGTGGGCTCAGCTCTGTAACTGGAAAAGACCCGTAGCCCCTCTCTGGCTCGGCAAGGCTGGGTGAGGGCAAAGCGCTGGAAGACGCCAAACGCCGCGAAGGCACTGGGTGCGGGAAAGGCAGGCGCCCCCGAGGGCCGAAGCCAGACCAGCTCCCCACCCCCGGCCTGCCCGGACGCCTACCCGGGACAGGCCTCCGGGCCAGAGGCCTTCTGCTCAAAGCAAGGCGCCGGACAGAAAAAGTCAACGTGCGTGTGTCTCCAAAGAGGCCCAAAGAATCGAGGGTCACCCTGGCAAAACAACAAAAGTAATTTTGAAAAACAAAAACTCTAGGCCTTATAAGAATGGTATGTTGGGACGGGCGCTGTGGCTCACGCCTGTAATCCCAGCACTTTGGGAGGCCGAGGTGGGCGGATCACGAGGCCAAGAGATCGAGACCATCTTGGCCAACATGGTGAAAACCCGTCTCTACTAAAATGCAAAAAATTAGCCGGGCGTGGTGGCAGGCGCCTGTAGTCCCAGGTATGCGGGAGGCCGAGGCAGGAGAATCGCTTGAACCCGGGAGGCGGAGGTTGCAGTGAGACGATATCGGGCCCCTGCACTCCAGCCTGGTGACAAAGCTAGACTCCGTCTCAGGAGAAAAAAAGAGAGAGAGAGAGAAAGAAGAAAGAAACATTGGACTTTGGGGCCTCCGGGGGAAGGGTGGAAGGGCAAGGGATAAAAGACTACACATTGGGTACAGTGTACACTGCTCGGGTGATGGAAGCACCAAAATCTCAGAAATCACCACTAAAGAACTTATTCATGTAACCAAACACCACCTGACCATCTGTTCCCCAAAAACCCACTGAAATAATAACAATTTAAAAAAACCCGCGAGGCCTTATTATGGAGCAACAGAATAAAACGGAACGGAGCTGGACCGCGACACCCGTCTCTAAGGAACGCGCTTCTCCGCCAGCAAAGTCAAGGGTCCCTCTAGTCCTCAGCCGAAGGGCCAACCTTTCCCAACCCGATGACGGCGTTCATCAGGCTTTTTAGTGGAGAAAATAAAAGCATTTCAGGAAAACACTCACGGAAGAGACCCGAAGTTCTGAGTCACCCTAGTCCCTCCCCGGGTGTCTTTATGTCCCCAAAGGCGCAGACCCCAGACTAGCTGGGCTTGGGGACGGAGGTGACGGCGGGAGCGCTGGGGGTTCAAGATGTTTCTCAGGCGCCCTCCCCTTCCTCCGGCCCTGCAGGTGCAGACAGTCCCGCATAGAACGAAGGCTCGGAGCACGGGGACCCGCCGGGTGGCCCACGGCTCCGGCACCGAGGGAGGCAGTGGGATGAGGCGGGTGGGGGTGCTCGTGGAGTTGGGGGGCTCTGGGACACGGCCTCGAACGTGTTTTGCCTTAGGAGCTGCTGGGAGCTGGGCCTGGAAGAGGGAGAGAAGGAGTCTGGGAGAAAGGAAAGGAGAGAGAGAGAGACAAAGACAGATATACATTAAGGCAAAGAGATTCGAGAAACAAGAAAGGGAAGACAAAAGGACAAAAAGAGGACAATGGAGAGGAGAGAGACAAAGAAACCCAGAGAGACACAGAGGCCAAGAGTCAGAACTGGGGAGAGAAGGAGGAGGAGACGACAGAACAAGAAAAGGCTGAGGGCAATGAAAAGCAATAGAGGACGAACTACACCGGGAAACATCACAAAACTGTAAAGAAAAGGGGAAAGATACAGTACAAGAGACCCAGAGTAACACACAGAGGAGAAAACAGGGAACAGTGTAGAGAAAGAAACGGAGAGGCCAGAACGTAAGTTTTTAGAAGACTGAAAGCGAGAATGATAAAAGAGGGGGAAAAATCCAAGAAGAAGAGGAAACGTTCACGGGTTTTGTTTGTTAGTCACGGTTGGAAGGGGTCAGCCGCTCCCAATCTCGCAATTCTGAAACTTCCAACTCTTGAGCCACGGTGGAGCTGGGAGGACCCGGCCACGCCGCTACCACACCAGGGCTTGGAGTTCTGAGTTCCGGGCGCCCCGCCCACTCCAGCCCAGTGACGCCGCGGGGGCTGCGGTGACGTCACACGACGTCATGCTCCACCTGGGGTCCCACGCAAACCCGACAAGGAGCGGGGTCCCCGGGGTTGTGCGCTGCATTTGCTCCCCAGGCCTTTGGGGACCGAGGATTTGCACCGGTTCTGCGCGCAAAGCCTGCCCACAGAGCGCCCAGACCCGTCAGAGCCAGGTCCTCTCTGAGGCTCCTCAGGAAAAAGAGGGCGGAAAGCGGGTTGCGGGGTGAAGGGGGGCTCTGAGTTCCGGCTTGAGTTCCAAGAAGTTCGAGGCCACTCTGCCTCCCGCCCCCCAGGTTGATTTGACCTGGGGACGGCCTATGCATCTGCCCAGGCCCGGCGTTTTACTCACCAGCCCGCCCCGGCGTTGGCCCGCGGCCCTCGGGCCTGGGGCACCTTTCCCACGTCCAGTTCCCATCCCGCGCGCACCCAGGCTGAGGGCGGCCGGCACCAACTGACCTGCACCGCGCATCCTCCGCGGGGCCCCGGCGGGGGTTGCAGCCGAGGCGAATGCAGACGAACCTTCAGAAGTGGACGCTTGCTGCGCACCTCCGCGCTCGGCTTCTACAGCCGCAGGAGTGGGGCGCAGGGCCGCGGGGTGGGGCGCAGGGCCAGGGGTCGCCGAGTATTATTGGAACGAAAACGAAATAAAAGCGGCGTTAAGTGAAATAGCTAACTTTTTTATTAAATAAAACGACTTAAATAAAAGGAACAGAAAAGAAGAAGAGTGGACCCAGCCTAAACGCAGGGTGCCCCTGGCCCCTGACACTTCCCCCAGCGGCCGGGTCGGCTGCCCCTCCTCCAGCGGCCCCCGCGGGGGAAGCAGGTGGCCGGTTTCTAAAGAAAAAAAAGCCAAAACTTTTTATTATTTACACGTTTGGGCAAAAGTACAAAGTATAATACAGGCGCCCGGCCCGGGGGGTGCGGGCGAGGGGCGGAGAAACGTAAGGCGCTTTCTTGTCAGGCCCGGGCCTGGGGCGGGACGGGGCGCGGGGCGGGGGCTCGGATTGTGCGGCCGCGCGGAGCCCGGGCCCGACCCCCTTCCGCGGCTGGCCAGTCTGTGGCCGCGCCCTGGGGCCTACTCGGGCTTGGCGGCCCCTTCCCCTCTCGGCCCCGGTTCCCCCTCAGCCCGGCTGGGGGGTCCGGGGCTCCCGTCTGGGTGGGGGCGGCGATCCGTGGCGACGGTGCGCGCTGGTGGGCTCACACCAGGGAGGTGACGGCGGGAACCTTGGAACTATCTTCCTCCCAGGGCTGCAGATTCTGCAGAGCAAAGAGTGACGAGTTGTGCAGACAGAGCGGGTCGGGCTGGATGGAGTCGTTGAGGCTCTTTTGGAAGGCGTCGTGTTGCAGCTGCAGCATGAGCCGGCTCGCCTGCTGCCGCTCCGCCTCCCGCTCCTCCGCCGTCTGCCGCCTGCACCGGGGGAGGGAGAGGGACAGCACCGTCATGCACCCGGCACCGCGGGGCCGCCGGCGGGGCCCCGGCCCTCCCGGGAGCCGAGGCCATCCGGGAGCCTCGAGGCGCAGAAACCGTCTGCCTCCCAGCCCGCGCTTTACGCCCGAGGCCCTCATATCCAGGGAGCAGGTTGGGATCATTTGTTTTTGTTGTGTGCCAGAGGGTCTCCAGGAGGGGACTCTGCCCGCCGCCCACCTGCACGCCCGGGTACTGTGGCTTCACCAACAATAAAGACTGTGCCTTTCGCCGAATAGCAAGGGCAGAGCCTATGTGTAACTGACTTGGCCCTGCGGGAACCGGGGTCGCTGGGGTCCGCGGGTGGGCAGTCTGGCTCTGCACCACCCGCACGACGCCCGGGGGCTAGGTCAGTCTCATCCAGTTCGCCTAGGGCCTGTCTTGAACCCCTTTCCAGACGCGATCGCTTCGCCGTTTACGGGTTGAATCAAAACAGAGATGGGATAAAAACGCGGCTGGAGTGGAGACGCGGAGATGGGGTGGTGCGGGGGAGGAAAACGGCGTCCACGAGGGTTGTTGAAAATCCGAGAGGGCGGGCTGGAAGAAGGAGGAGAAGGAAAGTGCGAGAGGGCCGTGTGTGCGTGTGTGTGTGTGCGTGTGTGTTTGGGGGGGTGAGAGGAAATCAAGTGAGCGCAGGAGACCGTGCAAAACACGGGGAGAGAGTTGGAAGGGCTCACGAAAGATGGGGATGGGGATGGAGGAGAAACTGAGGCGTGGGAGACCACGATGGAGAGAGAAGCACAGGCCAGCGAGAAGGGTGAAAGGAAGAGGTACAATCTGCGAAGGCGGGTGGGGGTGTGTTGGGGAGAGGATGGGAGGGGGCGGGGGTAGTGGATAGCCTTAAAATGGGGCTAGTCGAGGCTGCGGCTCGGGGCGGGGCAGGTGAAGGGCAGGTGTAAGGTGGGCCAGGTCAGGCCTCTCTCACCGCCACTTGGTCCTCCGGTTTTGGAACCAGGTCTTGACCTGCGCGTCCGTCATTTTGAGGGACTTGGCGAGCGCCGCCCTCTCGGCAGAGGCCAGGTACTTCTGGCGATGGAAGCGCTTTTCCAGCTCGCAGATCTGCACCCGGGAAAAGGACGTGCGCGGCTTCTTACGCTTGGGCGGCGTCCGGTTCTGGTAGGGGTGGCCGATGCGCCGGGTCACGGTGAAGGGCGTGAGTGCGGCCGCCGCTGCGGAGACACACGAGAGCCCCTGAAGCCCAGCCCGGCTCGGCCACCGTTCAGGCCCCATGCGGACCCCGTGGCGCCCCGTGGGGCACGGAGAGCTCAGCTATTTCGCTGGTCGCGCGCATTTCCAGCGACACCAAGCCGGTCGGGAGACGCCCTCGCCCCCTGTCCCTTCCCCCAGGCACGGGCTTATTTTCCTGCAACTCTCCGATTACCCTCCCCACTACGGCTGCCCGGGGCACTGGGGCCGAGGCCTCAGCCGCGCTTGGGCCTCTGGAATGGTTTCCGGGAGTGGAGCGCACAGGGCGCGGCGCCTCTGGCCCCGAGAGGGCGGAGGCCTGGAGCCTGGTCGCCAGCTCTGCTCACCTGTGAAGCGGTCTTTAACGAAGCGGCGGCTGCTCTCCATCCAGGGGAAATTGAGGCCGCCCAAGCTGGAGACCGTGGGCACGGAGGGCATGGCGGGTAGCGCGCTTGGCAGAGGCGGTGGCACGGCCCCGGGCAGCGGCCTGTGCGCCGGCACCCGGATCACGCCGGCGGGCGCTAGGCTCAGGTTGACACTGTAAGATCCCGCGTCCTCGAAGGGCGCGCCGAGGCCCGCAAAGGAGGCGGGCAGAGACGGGTATGTGGCGCCCGGACGGCCCCCCGGGGGCCCTCCCAGGTAGCTGGCGCCGTCGGGGCCCCGCGGGGCGGGTGCGCTGTCCTGGTCCGGGCTGTTAAGGATCTGGTCGATGCCGAAGCTGATGGGCTCGTGCGGGTGCGGGGTCTGCGCGCTGGCGGGCGCCTCCATCCTGGGCGGGCGGAAGGGCTGGGCTGGGCTGGGCGGGGAGGCGGCTGGGTCCCGGTTACGGCGCGGCCATGGAGCGCCCGGCGCCTCTCGTCGCACTGAAACTTTGCCAAGAGTGCGCGGGCCCGACAGGCTCTGTGTCATCTTTCTTGAACCGAACCTGGAGTTTCCGCTGCTAATTCCTCTCCCGCCGCAGCCATTGGCTGCGATCAACAAGCCTCTCTCCTCTCATTGGCTCCCGGCTTTCAATAAAGGCCTAATTCATGGAAATAGGAGCTTAGGGACTGTTCCAAGGTGACATCATTTTAACAAACGAACAATAGGTCAAATTTATTAGCCGGGATAATGGGCGGCGGATATTAGCGCCCGAACCGCACGCAGCCTCCCAAACCCGAAATCTAACGAAGCTGCAATTAGCAGACGCTCCCCGCTCCTCCCGGCCGGGCCACTTCCCAGACAGTGCGCTGGGCGGGTAGAGCGCTCCGCTTGTGAAATTGTCTTTTGCTGAGCGGGTTTTCGTTTTCTTCCAATTTTTTTTTTCGTCTGAGCAAAAGCCAAACCAAATGCATCCTTTCAGTTACAATGGAGTTGCAACCCCGGGAGGACCCGGCGGGATCTGCAGAAGCCCCTTGGACACTA
The DNA here is from genome assembly GCF_024542745.1 of Macaca thibetana thibetana. Lineage (NCBI taxonomy): Eukaryota > Metazoa > Chordata > Mammalia > Primates > Cercopithecidae > Macaca > Macaca thibetana. The sequence goes on from NC_065583.1 coordinate 10,445,136, forward strand.
CAGCCGCTGGAGGAACGAAAGAGGCGCACTCCCGGGGGCAGGCTTCGCGCTGCCTGCGCGCGGGGCGAGGGGAGCACCGTAGCGTTCTCCGCGCTCCGGAGGACGCCGACCCGCGTGGGGAGAATTCGCCCCCGCCCGGGTTTCGGCCGCGGCGTCGCGGCCACTTTGGAGACACTCCCTGGCTCCGGCCAGGCGGACCGAGGCGTGACTCGCAGGTGCCCACGCGTGCCAGCTGCGGCTGGGCTAGGGACGCGGGGTCGCCCAGTGGGGAGCGGGGACCTGACTCTCGAAATTCGTTGCAGAATGGAGGGGGCTGTGGTCGCGCATGGGAACCCGCTCGCGGCTCAGCGGGTCTAGGGACTTCGGGTTACCGAATGTCAAAGGCGCGGGCAGCTCATAGTTAGAGCAAATCGCAGGATTTTTTGGGAAAAGCGAGTGGTGAGCCCCTTCCGGCTCCAGTCCAGTCTGGGCACTGGAACCACTCCCCGTTCTGCCCGCGCCTCAGTGACTGTCTATCCAGGCCCAGGGCACCGTGGACAGGACCGCACACGTAGTCACCTTCCGCTGCAGCTTTGGGGAGACAAGCGGAATCATTTTCTTCCACCTAATTCTAAAATCGTTAGATGTAAACTCTTTGAGTGTCGCACCCCTGGCCTGGGCTCTTCCTCCTGCCCCTTGTGGTGCGGACAGTGGTGAGAGCTCGGATGTACTGTTGGCCAGAAGTGTGTTCAAATTTGGACTGGCCACTTCCTAGCTGAGTGACCTTGAGTAAGTGACTCCATATATTTAGGTTTCGGTTTTCTCGTTTGCAAAAAGGGAAATAATGCGTGCATGCAGGTTGTTTGTGAGCCGCGAGTGAGATATTGAGGGAGCGCAGAGCACTGGGCCTGGCACGTAGTGGGCACTGGGAAGCGTGGCTCACCTCCCACTGCATCCCCCCAGAGTAATGGCTGATATATTATTGTTGTGACTCTTGTTTATTTTGTTGGCAGTTTTATTTTATTTGCAGGGGCTCAGTACGTTGGAGAGAAAGGTGTTTGTCTACCAGTAGGGTCAGTTTCAGAGGACAGGGAAGGACAGGAGGTGCAGGTTGGGGATTCTTTCTATCTTCTCCCAACAATCCAAAGGCGTCAGGATTTGCAGGGCCTCCAGGCCTGGGTCTGGAGTTAGGTCACTTGCCCGCTGCGTGACCTTGGGCAAGTTACTGGCCCTTGCTGAGCCTTCCTGGTGGGTGTGGAGAGGGAGGCCCAACAGTGAGGGGTGAAAGCTGCAGGATGCCTGGAGTCTGGGCAAGTGCTCCCTCACTCGCTTCCAGCGACAAGGACCCTCAGATGGGGTAGATGCCATTGCTCTGGCCCCAGGGGGCCTCCTGCTTCTAATTCAGGCTCTGCCACTGGCAGGGTGGGGGCTGTGGGGTCCCTAACTGCCCCTCCCAGAACCGCATTTTCCTTATTTGTAAAACAAAAAGGGCACCAGCTACCCCCAGGGTGGCTGTGAGAACCAAATGAGATAGCATCTGTGGAAGTGCCTGTGAGAAACTCTGGCGGTTATATAATAATAACTTTAATGACAACTATAAAGCTACTGTAGCTGAGAACCTAGCCTGTGCCAGGCAGGGAGGTGGACACTTATTTATTCTTCACAATGACCCTGTGAGGAAAGGGCTGTTAGTGGCCCCAATTTCTCACTAATGAGGGAATTGAGGCTTTGAGAGTTCAAGGGAAGCACAGCTCCCCACTTGCGGGCTGGAGTTGGCACCTCACCAGCTCCTCTTCCCTTCTGGCTTCCAGTGTCCCGGACTCAGGGCTGCCCTTGTCACTTTAGACACTGTTAAATCGGGACAACAAGGCCCACCGCACAGAGGTTTGTGGCACGGAACTAAGGTGTGGGTGGTACAGCACTGCTCCCAGGGTGTGTGCTTAAGAATGGGATTCTCACCTCCGTTTACCAGCTGTGGACTCTGAATTATTCATCTTCTTTGTGCCTCAGTTTTCTCATCTAGTAAATAAACCTCATAAGATTAAATAAGCTCCTCCAGGTAAAACCTGGCATGGGTCAGGGCTGTGCTTCATTGCTTGGGTTCTGGCTTCCTGAGATCCACGGTTCCTTATGGTCCAGCCCTGTCATCCAGATGAAGGTGCTTTGGGCCACTAATCATAAGCCTCCTTTCACTTCCTATCCAGATAGCTCTTAGGCAGCTCAGGAATGGGGGTAACTTGGGTCAGGTATGAGAACTCTGAGAATCCTAGGACAGTGGTTCTCAGAGTGTGTTCCCAGAGCAGCAGCATCAGCATCACTGGAGAATTTGTTAGAAATGCAAATTCCTGGACCCTCGCCAGACCTACGGAATCAGAACTCTGGGGTAGGACTTGGCAGTCTGTGTTTAACAAGCCCTCCAGGTGACACTGATGCCTGCTCAACTCTGGAAGCCAATGCCCAGAATACTGTCCATTTCATCCGAGTTTTCAAATGTGTTGTTACAACACTGTGGGAAGATTGTCTCAGAATTTGCAACTCTCATACGAATCTGTACTAATACCTTCCACTTCTCATTCCCAGTGTTGCTCATTCATGTCTTCTCCTGATCATACTTGCCAAAGGTTTGTTATTTTGTTGGTTTTTAAAAAAGCCTTTGATGTCTTATCCCCTTTTAAAATGCCACCTCTTTCATGAATGTTGTGGTTTCAAAAATTATTTATTTCTTCTTTGCTGAGTTGAAAATTTGTCAAATTTTCTTTCTTTTTAAATAAATGCATTTGAGGGCATACATTTTCCTCTGAGCACTGTTTTGGCCAGATATGTTCTGATATGTATTTGGTGTTCCTGAGGTTGTAATTTCTTGCTGCCCTTGTAATTTGCCTGCTGTCACTTGAACAGTGAGGCACACACACTGAAAGAGATTAGGAAATGAGAATTGTAAGAACCGGGACCAGGATTCCTGGAGCTAGAGAGACCTTCAGGACACAGCACATCCTCTCCTCTTCTCCATGAAGAAGCTGGGAGAAAGGGGTGCAGCTGGTGGAGGCTTTGCTGAGAGTCATCTAGAAGATGGTGGGGCTTCAGGGGTGACAGAAAAGATGCTGGGATTTCCAACTGGCCCAGGAACCCAGCTGTGGGAGGCTCCTCCAGGCTCATTCTGCCATTGACTTCCTGAGTGAAATGGGACTGCATTTCCCCATCTGTGAAATGGGGGTAGAGACTGAATCAGGACTTGAAAAGTATTTGGGTCAGCTACCCTATTTGAACACCGATGAAAATATTGTGGTCTGCTTCCGTAGAAAAGGACAGAAACACAATTTGGCACATACACCATGTCACAGGTGGCTGACCTGCCGTGCTGTTCTTGGCTCACACACCCTAGTTCGGAGTCCCTACGGGCCCTTCCAGTTTTCCTGATGGAAGGCTCTAAAGACACTTGCCCAAATTTATTCGCCCATTCATTTATTTATTCAGCGAATATTTACTGAGCACCTACTCACATTTCCTGGACCATACCCCAGCGCAGGGGCTTGGTTTCCCCATCTCACAGTGGGGACAAAGCAGTCTGGGCTCTTCATCACTGCTTCCCCCAGTGGGCGGGATGTGGGGAAGAACCTTCCTGAGGAGGTCTGATCAGTCTCAAGAGTCTGCCAGCCAGTGGAAGGAAAAGGGCACGTAGTGGAAAGGGGTGAGCTGGGATTTGAACCCAGGACTTTTAGACTACAAAGCCCACACTTTCTCCTTTACCTTACACCCCTATTTGGGAGTAGGTGGTAAAGACTGTAAGTCACGGGATGGAGTGGGGAGTGGGGAGGGGAATCAGTGCAGGGTCTGGGTGAATGAGCCCAAGAGTGGCGGTGAGGGCTGGCCCTAGTGGGGCTCACTCTTCTCCCCTACTGGCTTGAGAGTTCCTTTCAGGCAAAATGGTGTTGGTGGCATTTGATCCCATGTCCCAGGGCTGGGTCCAGGGTGTGGAGGACTGGAGGACATTATCAAGGTTTGTAGTATTAAACTCAATAGCACAAAGCAAGGTCAGACAAGGGGTAAGAGAAAGGGGTCAGAATTGGGCGCAGGCATTTGCGTGCACTCAGTTCGGCATTCACCCCCCCAGCACCCCCATGGCTGGTTCCTCGCATCCTTTACGACCCAGGCCAGCCCTCACCTCTCTGCCCATCCTCCAGAGCAGCACACTCACCTCATCATCCTCTCTACCCATTGATTTCCGTCATTCCCCTCAGAACTGATCTTTATCCGGCTCATTAGCTTTATCTGTGGCAGGTGATGTGAAAGAATGATTTCCAAGGTGCTTGGGCTGGGCCAGACCCAGGCCCTGGCAGGGAGGCTGGCAGCAGCCTGAGGAAGCTGGCCCTAGGGCCGGGGGTTAGAGGAGAGGGGAGCAGGGAGAGATTCCTTTCTCCATGGGGTGGGGGACTGATGGAGATAATAAAGGGCACGTGAGCAGGGACTGTGCAGATGGCAGCGTGTGCTGGGTGGCAGGAATCGGTGTGCTCAGGCTCAGGGGAGTAAGGACAGGCAGGGTGGGCAAATGCAGGGGGTGGCCTTCTCAGGGACCTCCAAACCTGATCTCATGCCCTTGTTTCCTTCCCCTACACATCCGCCATTTTTCCCATTTGTGCTCCACAACTTTCCTCCCTTCCTGACAGATTTCTCTACTCAATTTGACTTCGACACTTTCGTTGGGCAAATTACATTAAGATGAATGTTGCAGGTACCCTTTATGGTTTATTTATCGTGATACTGTTTGTATCTCACACTTATAAATAACTTATGTTATAGCTTTTGTTTGTGGAAATGTAACTTACATATTTTATTACGCTTTCTGTAAACCTCAAAAAGAATCTTGTCAAGGAAGCACTCTTATCAGCAATCCAAACTATGGGACGTAAAAACCGACACTAACATTATTTTTTAATATGCCAAGGAGGCAGGTTACTCTTGCTGTAGTTTGAAAGGTTTGCTGTCATTGTAAACTTGCACCTCAATAAAACATTTAAAAGTCTCAAGAATGATTTTAGGAAGTTCAGGGAGGAGGATGAATCGGTGGCAGGACCCACAGACACAGCACACAATGGGCCCAGGTCCTGGGCTGGCCTTTCGCTGGGAGTGCCTAGTCCCATTGTGGGTGTCAAAGTGGTTCACATTGAGTTCTCCCACCCAACTGTCCCCTAGGCCCAGCTGTGAAGGACCTAGTTCAAGGAATTATAGTGAAAAAGAAACACGAGTTTTGAGGTCAGGCAGATCTGACTTGGAATTACGGCGTGTCTACTTTCTAGCTATGTGGCTTTGGGTCAGTCTTTTAGTCTCAGTTTTCTCATCTCTAAAATGGGGATAATAATTCTTGACATTCTTACTAGGAAGCGTAAAATGAGACAGCAGTTTGCAATGCTTATTTGGTGCTCAATAAATGATAGCAGTTCTGATTATTTTATGTTCATCTTAAAACTTTTAAGACCAGGAGTGGTGGCTCACATCTGTAATCCCAGCACTTAGGGAGGCTATGGCAGGTGGATCGCTTGAACCCAGAAGTTCAAGACCAGCCTAGCCAACATGGCAAAACCCTGTCTTTACAAAAAATACAAAAATTCGCCAGGTGCAGTGACATGGGCCTGTAGTCTCAGCTACTCAGGAGGCAGAGGTGGGAGGATTGTTTGAGCCCAGGAGGTTGAGGCTGCAGTGAGCTGTGAGCGTGCCGCTGCATTCCATCCTGGGCAAGAGTGAGATCCTGTCTTAAAAAAAAAAAAGAAAAAAAAAGAAACATTTACTTCCTCCCTTTTTACTCTACCCTGCTTTTCTCTTCAGGCACTCCTTTCCCTCCTCATCATAAGGGGCTGAGTTCTCTCAAATGTTACTTCCCCAAAACTGCTGAACATCTAGATCAAGTTTCCCATATGCTGGATCTTTCAGTTTCTTCAATTTTTCTCACCAAACCCACTCTGTTTTCGGTTCTCATGTCCAGCTGTTGGTACTTAGCTAATCTGGTCACTAATCTCAGCTAATAGCTACATGGCAAGCCACTTCTGCATTTTGAAAGGGGCCCTCACTACCGTAATCCGTAGGTACTTCTAGGATGTCAGGGCCAATAGAAGGGAGTCGAGAAGGCCAGGGGGGCTTTTCTGGGCAGTTCAGATAATCACACACAGTGCAGGGACTCTACACTCCTTTGTCCCCCATCCTAGAGAAGCCTGATTGGAAAACACAGAATAACAGAAACATCCGGAATACAGGCAGACTACATCTTTCTCAGGGGCCAGGTTCTGAAGTCAGTGTGGAAGGCAAAAATTGAGCAAAGTAAAAATCCCTTCAAACTGTTTCTTGCTTGAGCATCCCTGAAGCAGCTGGCTGGACTTAGCACCCACATTGCAGGAACAGTCCACCTGTCTGTACACTAGAATCCCATCAGAAGGGTGGGTGCGCAAACAGCAGCCACACCTCCCACCTCATCCTCTCTGAGCACGTGTGTGAAGTGGTAGGCCGTTTGGAACTGCCAGCACTCATTTTTCCTGTTGTTCAATCTGAGTAAGTTGAATCTGATTAGACCCAGCAGCTCCATTAGTTGTCTTTCACACGGCCTCCACAGGTTTGTGTCTCTGCATGCTTTTTTTTTTTTTTTTTGAGACGGAGTCTCGCTCTGTCGCCCAGGCTGGAGTGCAGTGGCCTGATCTCAGCTCACTGCAAGCTCCGCCTCCCGGGTTCACGCCATTCTCTGGCCTCAGCCTCCCGAGTAGCTGGGACTACAGGCGCCCGCCACTGCAACCGGCTAGTTTTTTGTATTTTTTAGTAGAGACGGGGTTTCACCGTGTTAGCCAGGATGGTCTCGATCTCCTGACCTCGTGATCCACCCGTCTCGGCCTCCCAAAGTGCTGGGATTACAGGCTTGAGCCACCACGCCCGGCCTGTGCATGCTTTATCCTTGGGACAGGATGTCCCTACAGGGCCCACTCCCACGTGGAACTCCAGGTCTCAAGAGTCCCCCGTCCCTCACCAAGGCAGACTGTGGCAGTCTTGGAGGCAGAGTCCCAAATCCGGTTCTCATCCACTGTGGGATGAGTGCGTAGTATGCATGAGTGTGATCCTTAAACATCCCAGCTCCCCCACTTCCTTTTCCTCCCTCAGTAAGGGCTCAGAATGGAACCTGGCCCTCTAAAGGAAAAGGAGGGTTCCTTTCCAGGTTTTAAGAAAGAAATTTACAGCTAAAACTCAACCTTTCTAGCAACAGCCAGACAAGAGTTTTGGCAGACAGCTTTGAAAATGGCTCCCAATGGCTGGGCGCGGTGGCTCACGCCTGTAATCCCAACACTTTGGGAGGCCGAGGCAGGCGGATCATGAGGTCAGGAGATCGAGATCATCCTGGCTAACATGGTGAAACCCCTTCTCTACTAAAAATACAAAAAATTAGCCGGGCGTGGTGGCGGGCGCCTGTAGTCCCAGCTACTCGGGAGGCTGACGCAGGAGAATGGCTTGAACCCGGGAGGCGGAGCTTGCAGTAAGCGGAGATCCTGCCACTGCACTCCAGCCCGGGTGACAGAGCGAGACTCTGTCTCAAAAAAAAAAAAAAAAAAACAACAACAAAAAAAAACAAAAGAAAATGGCTCCCAATGATCCCTACCTTGTGATTTACTTCTAATGAACAGAATACAGCAAAAGTGATGGGATGGCCCTTCTGAGATTAGGTTATAAAAGACGGTGACTTCCAGATTGCTGCAATCTCTCTGGCTCTTCTCTGATGAAACAAGGTTCCATGCTATGAGCTGCCCTGTGAAGAGACCCATTTGGCAAGAAACTAAGGCAACAACCCGTGAGAAACTGACTCCTGCTAACCATCGTGAGTGAGTCTGGATGCAGAGCCTTACCCAGTCAAGCCCTGAGAGGATCACAGCCTGTGAGAGAGAGAGCCTGAAACCCAGCTGCAAATTCCGGACCTACAGGAACCGTCGGTGAATAAATGTGGCTTCGAGGCACTAAGTTTTGGAGTAATGTGTTATGTAACAATAGAGTTCTGAGAAACAGATGATAACGGACCTAAATATTAACTGGTTTCAACTCACCATTCTGAAATACAGGTCTTCCTTGCTAGGGGCCAGGAATTCCTTTGAGGTGAGACAGATCTGGGTTCAAATCTTGCCTGTGTGACCCATGTAAGCTATAGACACCATCTTTTAACCTCGGTTTCCTTATCTGTAAAGTGGAGCTAATACTGTCTAAACTTTAGAGGGCTCTTGTGAGGACTAGAAGAGATCATGTATGTAAAGGGCACGATACATGTTCAATAACTGTCTGCTGAGTCTTCTCCAGCTGACGCATGCTGCCTGCAGTGTGCTCTGTGAGGCCAGCTCTACTAGCAGGTCCTGTAGACGTCAGCAGTGGGGTAGGCCTGACCTGTCCTCTGAGAACAGCTCTCCAAGGCCAAATCTGATGGAGCCATTCTTGTCTGCTGTGAAATCACCAGGTGACCTCTGGCAGTGTGGCAAGGAAAAGTGAGTGCCCATGGCCATTTTCTGGTGAGCATTTTAATGCAAACAATATGGTGCTTTTAGATATCAGACATCTGTAAAGAATGCCAGAACGGGACGAACCTTTCCTAACACATTTCTGTGTGGTGAGTGTGCAGTTACACGCCTTTAAGAAACAGAAATTCATGTCAAACGTCTCTGAACAGCTGACGTTTTACAGAATTCAGAATTCACCTTCTCAAGGAAAATTATAAATCCCATTTCTAATGAAACATAGTGTAAGGCCAAAGCTTATTTATCCATCAAATACTAGGAGTAACCCCATATGTAACGTATTTTCCCCTCATTTCCTTCATGCACAGAAGACAAACATTTTGAGATAAATTTGAGTGACTCTGCTTTTATATGACAAGCCTATTGCAAAACTCAACTATCCAGAAAGGTTTCAAGAAACACTAGTCTGAGAAATGAGATTATAACAGGAGCCTGTGGATTTACTTCTTGTTCAACAGTAAGGCCAACCTTTCATGTCTTATCAGAAATAAAGGACACAATATTTATTGTAAGCCAGAATCATAAAAACAGCAGTGAGACAGTAAAACACTTGACAGTGGGCAATCTCAAATTAATAGCCTAGTAACAGTGTAGCGCAAACTGCAAAGGTCTTCTTCGTGTTCTGGGTTTGGGTTAAGTCGCAATCCCAAGTCCCAACAGTAATAAGAGTTTTTGTGGAGAGTTGGAAACCAGCTGTTTCTCATCCTCTGAAAATCTGAATTTTAGCACCTAGAACTGTTTTGGGTAGCCCTAAGAAGGCAGAGTTGCTTCAAATATTATATTCTAATAGTTACCTTCACCTTCTCTTAAAAATTAAATGGAGGCAGAGGACTGGATGCTGGCACCACCCAGAACTCCTGACTGGGGCTACATGACTCCTCCTGAAGAAATATCTCTGCAGGCAGTAATTGCACAGCTTAATTCTTCTAGACTGAACCACTTCAGATTTATGCCAGTGAAAAGCAAACATTGTTTGTAAGTCATTTAATTGTGTTACTGTCTCTCAACTTTATCAGATGCAGCTGAGGCAGGGAGGCCTGCGTGTGGTCCTGTGGGATGCTCTGTAGTGCTTCCAGGCTCGTTCTAAATGCTCACAGCCCAAAGTCCCTAACGCTGCTTCTTCCAGACACATAACAAACTACTCATTTAACAGGTTCCAATGGCATTCATCTCAATCCAGAGTCCATGGTGAAGGCTGCATCTCCAACAAATTGACAACCTTGATTGCAGAACCATAAACTAGTACACACTTAGGTGCAAACCTGGTTTATTCTGTTCTTTGGTTAAATATTGTTTCTATATCCTTTCAGAGCATTAGGAGAACAAAGATAATATTTGATAGAGAGACTGAAAACACATCCTTTGCTTTTCAGAGAAAAGACTGAATTTACACTGTGTACTATTAGAAATTCTTATAATTAGGTTAGACATAGAAGAAGGTAGGGCTTTTGTTGTTGCTTGTATATTTTGAAAAATGCATTCCCCTGGGCTAGCCAACATCACTGTCCTGAGACCCAGACCTTCAGGACTCTCTTGACAAAGGCTGCTCCACACATGGTCAGAAAAATCGGGTCAGCTCATCATGTCGAGACTGCATGGTTCAGTGCTGCCATCACTGCGCAGAGCCTCTGCCACATCTCTTCTGAATACAGACAGATTTTGGGTGAACCTGCAGAAAGAGGAAGAAAGGGTCAAGGGTAGTAATGAGGCCAAGCCTCCATGAATTTCTGGACGATAAGGCCACTTTGGAGTTCAGGACTTTGGGGAGGCCCCTCCTGGAGGAAGGCTCTAGATTTCAGCTGAGCTCCTTTCTCTCCAGTTTCATCGCCACTGCTGCTCTGCCACCAGTACTGCCAACGCCTCATCCCTTCCTGGAAAACAGGGTTGCCACTAAATTCACTCTGACCATCTTGAGGTGTACATTTTTTGGTTCTACTTTTAAAAAACAATTTTAGAAAAGGCAAATTACACATAGATGGTAAGGATTATTAAAAAAAGAACAAAAGTTTATGTGCCAGGCATTGGATTGAGTTTACTGATAAGCTCATTTAATCATCACAAGTCTTCCCTGAGGTAGGTATGAGTATCCTCATTTTACAGGTGAGAAAACTGAATTTAGTAGCTGAAAAAGAGGGGGCATGGGGTTAGACTACCTGGGTTCAAATCCTAGCTCTACACTTACGAGTCATGATACTGGATGAACACTTAACCTCTTGTCTTGGTGCCTAATATGAGTAGTTACTCAAGGGATTGTAGAAAGTGAGAATTTAGGCCAGTTGCAGTGGCTCATGCTTGTAATTCCAGCACTTTTGGAGGCCAAGGCGGGTGGATCAGCTGAGGTCAGGAGTTTGACACCAGCCTGGCCAACATGGTGAAACTACGTCTCTACTAAAAATATAAAAAATTAGCCAGGTGTGGTGGCGGGCGCCTGTAAACCCAGCTACTTGGGAGGCTGAGGTGGGAGAATCACTTGAACCTGGGAGGTGGAGGCTGCAGTGAGCCAAGATTGTGCCACTGCACTCCAGCCTGGGAAACAGAGCGAGAATCTGTCTCAAGGAAAAAAAAAAAAAAAAAAAATTCAGTTTGAGGCAATGCCTGTATGCCTGTAAGTACTCAACACAGTGCCTGGTACACGGACAACAGTCAGTCTTCGCTGCCTATTACTCTCATTAAACTAGGAGGACCACCTGCCATCATTTCACAGAGCAGCTCAGGAGGCAGTACTTAAATTTCCAAGCCTTAGGTGAAGTAATTTCCACCGAGACACCTAGGGCTTCCCCATTCAAGTCTCATCGGCTGGCTTCTGAGGTTGTCCCTTTCTGCGTGATAGAGGATCTTGAAGCGAACAGTCAAGGGAATATGTCTGCAGACCCCAACTGACTTGGTCATGTATTACCAAAGCCCAGGCTGGTAACTCCAGAATACACTGATGATTTGCATTTCAAATGGAGCAGCATTTGAATGCTACTGCATTTATAAAAGGATGGTGCAGATCTTTTTTTTTTTTTTTCTCCTGAACACATGTTCTTTCTCCATCATTCATTACTGTCTGTCTTTTCTACTAGAATGTAAGATCCATGAGGGGGAGGAACCTTAAATAATTGGTTTACCACTGGTAACCCCAATGCCTACACAGTAGATTCTGAATAAAGTTTTATGAACTAAATGAATGAATGAATAAAGTCAGACCTAGCTGATAAGTTCAGGCTCCTTTCATTTAGATCTCATTGGCAACTGAGATACCAGCCATTCTTAAATGACAGGCAGAGGGGGAAACTAATACTGTAGGTCATAGGCCCCAGATGCCATGCTTCACTGCGTTCTGTCATTTAAACATCACAACTGATTATTACCATCTCCATTTCACTGGTAAAGAAACTGAGGAGTAGAGAAGTTAACTGTCTACTGCCACACAACCTACAAAGGCCAGATATAAAATATCATCTTAAAAAAATTTTAATTTAAATTTATTATTTTTGAGACAGAGTCTCACTCTGTTGCCCAGGCTGGAGTGCAGTGGTGTGATCTCGGCTCACTGCAACTTCTGCCTTCCAGGTTCAAGCGATTTTCCTAGCTCAGCCTCCTGAGTAGCTGGGACTATAGGCATGTGCCACCACGCCCACCTAATTTTTGTATATTTAGTAGAGACAGGGTTTCACCATGTTGGCCAGGCTGGTCTCAAACTCCTGACCTCAGGTGATCTGCCCTCCTCGGCTTCCCAAAGTGCTGGGATTACAGGCATGAGCCACCGTGCCCGGCCAATTTGTTTTTTAATTGATATATAATATTTTTACATCATTATGGGGTACATGCAATATTTTGTTACATGCACACAATGTGTAATGATCAAGTCAGAGGATTTAGGGTATCCATCACCTAGAGTATTTATCATTTCTATATGTTGGGGACATTTCAAGTTCTCTCTTTTAGCTATTTTGAAATATACAATACATTATTATTAGCTATAGTCAGGATCCTAACTCAGCTGTAACTGGGGTCTGTCTGACCTCAAGGCCTATGTTTGTTCAAATGCCAAGAAGTCTTTCTTCACTTTCCATAGCAGATTTGCACTTTCCTTCTTTTTATCTTTCAGTTGTAGTTATTTTTTCGTATCTCTCCTGTTGAATTGTAAACTGCTTAAGGGCAGAGACTACATTTGATTAATCTCTGCATCCCAGTATAATGCCTAGTATGACGCTTGGAAGAAAGCAAATAACCAATAATATTTACTGAATTTGGAATGGAACTGAGTCTAGGATCACCAGGTGAAATAGAAAAGGGACATCCATGTGTGAGCTGTGTCACGCACAAGACAGTTATTTTCTACAAACCTGGAATGTCTACTTTCCCCAGCGACACACTACTGGGCAATGCTCACCTGTCTCTGTTCTTGATGGACAGATTCTGCTCCACTCCTTCCATGAGGTTTCTGAAGCACTGGGCGAGGACCTCCTGCCTGGCGAGAGGCTGGCTGTTTATCAGACTCGCTCTCAGTTCACTGAAATACTGATGGGCGACAGAATAGTGTCAGAGCTCTGACTCCAAACCCGACCCGAAGACAGCTGGTAGGGGGATGGCTAGACCAGCTCTCATCTACTTAGGGCTCACTAATGCTCAGAGGAGTTTTTGTCTAGTTCCACGTTGAACTTTAAGCCCTTAGAGAAAATCTACGCCATAGAGACACTCCTACTTATAAATTCTATGATCCCTTCCATAAACTGTCTTGCTGTAATTGTTCTATTGTCACTGCTTAGGCTGATGAAGTTCTTGTCTCCTCTGGGGGGGACTGAATGCATGCTTTTCCTGACTCTCATCTCTTCTAATCACAGAAAGACTGAAATGGGAGGGGTCTCCAGGCTGAAGGAAATAACTAAAATGCCCAGGGAACATTTTAAGTGACTGAAGGCAAGGCCAAGGGTCTTTCCTCAGGCCTTATCATCTTTCCTGGCTTCAGTGAGTCACTCCTTAAACAACTTCGGGCTTTGTTCCAAGTCTCCGTCCTTGGGGGCTAGAATGGATTTACTCCTCTGAGGTGGGGTACTGGAGGGGCTTGCTTTAGTTTGGGGAGAGCTTTCTGGCACTAAGAAAAATATCTGTCATGCCTGGTCACAAATATCTGCACAGCCTTTTCTTTTCTGCTGAGGACTGTGGGCTTTTATACAAACACAAGCTCTGATGCTAAACACAGCTCCTAATCATTGGAAACAGCCTAATTTCAGCACAAAGACAACATTTTGCCAGTCATGCATTTATTCTTCCAAGCCCAAAAAGCATGATATTTAATTTCTATCATACATTAAAACAGCTTACATCAGAAAACACACATAATTAATATGTAGTCAGACTAATACTTAAATACTATATATCAGAGGCATTATACTTAAACCACAATGTCTTACTGAACAAGATTGGGAATGCACAAAACTACTTATTTTTCCCTTTTATAATGATGCAGTGACTCACACCAAATAGAAAATTATTAGTTTTTCATCCTAAACGGTGAAATATTGCCTCCATCAGTAAAGTATAATATTGTGATGTCATAAGCTTTTTCCAAACACTGAATTTGCCCTTATTCCCTCTCAATCATTTTAAAAGAACTGCTGTCTTTTATAGAGCTTGGATTTAAATCACAATAACGCCGAGGGAAGATGAATGACAGTGCTACTGAATGTGGCTAAAATTGGATACTTCAGCACAGGTGAATGATGAGACAGCTCTTCTCTTTTTGATATATTTTCTTCTTCTATTAGTTTCCTTCCAAGGCTGGGATTTTAGTTTGAATTTTAATGCATGCAGCTGCCTCTAATCTCACTGTCTTTTTCCCCAGTACTATCTTAGTGTATAGACAATTCATTCTCCCAAGCTGTAATGCACTGTTCCTACTGACTACTAGGGAGATGCATGGGTTCAACAGGAAGCTGCAGAGGCTTGGGAGGTAGCCCAGGTGGTGAGTCCTCTAAAGAAGCTGGAGACGGGTGCTCCCCAGATGAAGGCTGCTGGTTCTGTGAGGAATCCCTGATGGGCTGCTGCTGCCACCATCTAGGGCAGTGGGGATCTCAGATATAAAGAGTGGTCAAGGCAGGCAAAAAGGGTCGTTGCTCAGAATTCTCCTGGAATGGGGGGAGTGGAGTGAGGACAAGCTTGAAACACTACTGAGCAAACCACCCAGCTGGTGAGCGGGAGCTCTGGGCTCCAGAAGCACTTGTTCTGAGGCCTCTGCTTACCTGAAGAAGATCTGAGACCTTTGGGGAAGGGCCTTGTAGGGGAATACAGCCTCACGGAGTTCTCAAGGTCCCAGTTCAAACTCAGTTGGCTCTGCTCCTCTGTCCTTCATCATCACAGCTCACCCTAGTTTACAGCTGCTCTCTTCTCCCAGGGACCACCTCCCGTGACTTCCTGCAATCACACTCACCTTCTCATTGAGCAGGATGAGCCCCAGGAGAGGCCTGGATACTGACCACTGGTTCCGACAGTCTTCAAAGACAATGGTGTTCATGAGGACAGACATCATCTAGAAGATAGAGTCACATAAAGACTGAGATGCCCTGGCTCAGAGTCCCCCTAATCCCAGGCCTTCCATGTGCTCAAATTCCACCCCTCCATCTTGCTAACAGCTGTGAAAGCTCTTCCTGGACAAACAGCCTAGACTCTAGCTTATAATGTTGCCTGTAGAAACTATTGGCAAAGACCCCCAGCTAGCTCCCTGTAGAAGAGCTTCTACCTCTGAAAGCCTTGGTGAGAATATTCCAGATAGGCAGAAGTCAAGAGGTCACTGAGCTAAGATGATCAGTCCCTGTCTCTCAAACCTGATACGCTTTCCTCTATGCTAGGGCACCAGGCGAAAGCTCAGCTCACCTTCCTGTCTGCCTCCCATTTCACCTAAGAGGTCATGTTATACAGATGAAATCTCTCCATGGCCCCTCTTGGAGAGAGGGAGGGGAAAGGGACCCATTCCATGTGACCCTGGAACATCATGTTTCCTGCTGGCTTAGGCTGTTCAAGGTTTCTCTTCACTCTTCGTTCACTAATTCACTTACTCACTCATTCATTCCTACATGTACATTCCTTATCCGTTCTCTTAAATTCAGCCTGTAAGACCCATAGGGGAGATAAGATAATACAGGCATTTATCACAACCTCTGACCTTAAGTAGCTTGAAACCTCCTGGGGGAGACTACTTAGGGGAGAAATAACAGGAAATAGGGCTGGGCAAAGTGCAGTGGGCATGTAGAGGAAGGAGGGAAGATTCTGGGTCCTTGAGGAGAAGTCAGGGAAGACTCCACGGAGAACATTTAAGGAGTTCATTATAAATGTGTTCTAAGCAGAGAAGGCATCAAAAAAGGAGGGTGGGGATGCACACAAAGGGTTCTGCAATGGTAAAAAACTTAGCATGACAGGAGAGAAGAGAGGTGGGCCAGAGGTGAGACGCTAGTGCCAGACTGGAAGACCCTGCTGAGGAATCTGGACTTCATCCTGATGGTAGCGGGGAGCTAGTGATATGTTTGCAGCAAAGGTGGAGACATGCTCTGATTTGCATTTAAGAAAGATCTCTTTGGGGACATGTAGAATGTGTACTGTGCAGGTGAAACTAAAGGAGGAAGACGAGGGATGAGGCTGCTGCAACAGTCCAGGCAAGTGGCTGTGAAACAGGTTTCTGTCATTCATGTGGTGCTGATGATACAGTTTCTGCTTCTTGGACTCTTTACCTCCTACCTCTAAGCTCTTCTGTTCCCACAGCTCCAGAATTCCTTTCCCCCAAAGAGGCCAGGGGAAATGGCTGTTATGTGGCAAAGATCACTGCACACACCATTCCTTATTGGGCTCTGGTGACCTGGCTTGTTTGGAACACAGCTGGTTTTGTCCTCTGGTATTTTTTGAAATCCAGTTTACCCTGTGATATCAGGCAAGTTACTGAATCTCTCTCTCTGTGTCTCAGTTTCATTAACTATAAGGAGGGAAATAATAATCCAGCACAAGGAAGCTCTGAGAATCAAATGAGATAGTGTATACAAAATGAATTGCAAAGAGTAAAAAGTGCTATAAACATTTAAGGTATATAGTAACAGTAATGAGCTTTTTTGCAGTTCTAAAAGTCTGCCATTCTATACATCATCATAACAATTAGGCTGGTTGCAAATGAAATCTGCCAATTGCGTATTTATTCTATGTCCAGTCTCTCTGGGAAGAGGCTAGGACTTAAGCTTGGGATGTTGAACATCATTTGCAGATCACAAGTTTCCATGTACAATCTAACAAGCCACCCAAAGTCATAGAGCCACAAATTACACTGACAAGCAAAACTAACAGATCCATCTAGACAGTCTAAAATATTATGGGCTTCACAATCTGAAGGCAGAACGGATAGTTTAATGGAAAAGATTAAAGTTAGAGGCACCAAATTCCTCCAGTAACTGACAAAGCATCTTGAAGTGATGCACCAATTACTTTATACGGTTCTCCTGTGTATTCATTTGTCTGAATGCATGTATTTATGTCTGTAATAAGTAAGGAGATGTTTGAATAAAACACTTTTCTAAAAATAAAGTTGGTTAAAATGGGTGATTTTTTTTTCTTTTTTATTCTTCTGGAAATATGAAAATTAGTGAGCAAATCTGCTTAAATGGTACTGACATGGCGGCCCATATCCAGAATTATTTTTTGTAATATCTTACAGTAGGGTATGGGGGAAACAGCCAACCAATGGGGGCAAATTCCTTTGCAGAAGGAGCATGTGGAAGAATACTGGATGAAATGCTTAAGTACAGAATCACTTCCCAGGTCATATGAAATCTCTGGTGGGAGGCTTTCTGTGGTTAACGACACAAATACATGAATACTGAAAGGAGACAGCTCTTGACCACCCGGCCCACAGTGAGTCACAAGGCACCATCAGTATTTGGTACAAGGAATGGCTGTGTGAGCTGAGGCTCCAATCCTTCAACTTCTGCTCACTTCCAATACTGCCACAGGGATGGCTGGAATGGCTGTTTCAAATCTGCCCCACTTCTAGAGGTCTAGATCTAAATAAAATAAAATTAAACAAATGTGCCCAACATAGGCTACATTTTCTAGGGCCTATGTCTGAAAACACATACAGTATCTACTGCATTACCCTGAGCAGCTATTCTGCCAAACCAGGGAAGGGCCCATTTCTGAGGCAGAGTTGTAGGACTTGCTCCACGTAGGAAAAGCACACTCCACACTGCCTCAGGTGCTTCCTCATTCCCCTCCATCCTTCCCACAGGATTTAGCAGGAGTTTTAGGAAATTTCTCTCGACGAAGAGAAACCAACGTGGTATGGTAAAGCCAGGCTTTGGAGCCAATCAAAATAGAATCCCAGTCTGGCCCTGCCACTTAACTTGAGACATCGGGTGAGTCATTTCACTTACTTGAGACTTTATTTCTTTACATATAAAATGGAGGACAGTAACAGCTACTTCAAAGGGCTGCTGTGAGGAATGACTTCTCTGACATATATCAAGCATTTGACACCGGGCTTGCCACATAGTAGGCATCAATCTACTGCTCCTTTACTGCTACTGCAGCTACTCTCTCTGGCCTAGCCCAGTGGAATTTCATGGCTCAATGAAGGGCCCCAATTCATGTCCTGATGAGATACAGATCAATGAGATTATAGTCTCTTCACAACTATCTAACTTTGTTGAGGGTTGCTGTAAAACACAGACACATATACAAGGAAAATAGGAAACAGTTCAGAAAGCATCATTATTTGATCTGGCACATGTATTTGTAAGGATTTTGAATGACAATGTTTCTGTTGTTCTGAAAACCTGTAATTCTAAATAAAACACAAAATGACAAATATTTGACCTGGAAAAGTAAAACAAAGCAATGCTGTGTGATCTGTATCTCTGTTCATTCCCCAGCTCCTCTCTTACTCTTCTACCCTAACATGGGATGTAAAGCACAAGCATAAAGCAAATTGGACTTTCCTACCCAAATATGCTGCGTCATACTTTCTTTCATTTTTTTTTTTTGAGATGGAGTCTCGCTCTGTTGCCCAGGCTGGAGGGCAACGGCACGATCTCAGCTCACTGCACCTCCACCTCCCGGGTTCAAGCGATTCTCCTGCATCAGCCTCCTGAGTAGCTGGGTTTACAGGCACGTGTCACCACGCCCAGCTAATTTTTGTATTTTTTTTAGTAGAGATGGGGTTTCACCATGTTGGTCAGGCTGGTCTCGAACTCCTGACCTTGTGATCTGCCTGCCTCAGCCTCCCAAAGTGCTGGGATTATAGGCGTGTGCCCACCGTGTCTGGCCCGAGTCATACTTTCTCTATGGCAAGGCGGTAACTAAATGCTCACTTTATATTTACGTATGTATGTATGTACGTATGTATGTATGTATGTATGTATGTATGTATCTATCTATCTATCTATCTATCGATCGAGACAGGATTTCACTCCTATCACCCAGGCTAGAGTGCAGTGGCGTGCTCTCAGCTCACTGCAACCTCTGCTCCTGGGCTCAAGTGATCCTACTGTCTCAGCCTCCCAAGTAAATGGGACTACAGGCATGCACCACCACACCTGGCTAATTTTTCTATTTTTAGTAGAGACGGGGTTTCACCATGTTGGCCTGGCTGGTCTCAAACTCCTAACCTCAAGTGATCTGCCTGCCTTGGCCTCCCGAGGTGCTGGGATTACAGGCATGAGCCACGGCACCCAGCCTGTTCATTTTTATTTTTAGAGATAGGGTCTCACTCTGATGCTCACGCTGGAGTGCAGTAGTGTGATCATGGCTCACTGCAGCTTCAAACTCCTGGTCTCAAGCAATCCTTCCACCTCAGCCTCCCAAAGTGCTAGGAGTGAGCCACCATGCCTGGCTGAAATGCCCAATTTAAACCACTTCTGTTCTGTCTCCTGCTGAAATAGAATAGACAAAGATGTGGCTTGTGTTGGATGCTTTACTGCTAAACAGTGAACTGTATTTTTTTCTAAGAAAGTTGAAGGCTTAGTGTGTCTAGAATCTGATGGCTGGACATTATCAAAGAGCAGGATGGTTGGAGAAATAGGAGCAGAGGCTGAGAAAATGGAAAAAGCCAACTTGAATGAGTACAGGGTGATGACTGCAATGGCAGCGGGGTGGGGAGACCAGACTGCAAACTCCTGTGGTACTGTATCCCCAGGGCCTAGGGTTAGGCACTGGCACACATCAGAGATTTAGGAAAGAGCAACTGAAAGAGTAAATACATAAATGAATAAATGCAAAAAGATGAATGACATATCAGAAGGTAAAGTATAAAGAGCTAAAGAGACGAAAGGGCACTATACAGAA
Source organism: Macaca thibetana thibetana (assembly GCF_024542745.1). Classification (NCBI taxonomy): domain Eukaryota; kingdom Metazoa; phylum Chordata; class Mammalia; order Primates; family Cercopithecidae; genus Macaca; species Macaca thibetana. Next base: position 10,464,941 of record NC_065583.1, read on the forward strand.
AACAGGGAAGTTCTTGTCTTAATCTATGACTAAAACTTAAAATGATTACCTACTGGAAGTAATACACTGTTCATTTGCAAGGATCTTGTTTTTGTGTGTACAGCCTGAGAACTCTTCTATGCCACTGCTGTCCTATAGCCAGCTCGAGAGTGCCTTTGTAGGGACTTGCAGGTTGCAAAGGTCAAAGGCCTGGGCACCATCATTGCTAATGACAAGAACTTTCACCTAAGAGTAGGCTGTGCCTGACAAGTATTCACACCACCCAACAACAGTAATAGCCCTCATTTATGGAGCATCATCTGGGTGCTCAGTGCTCTGCTGCACACTTGCATACACTGTCTCTAATCCTCAACTAACTGTGGGAAGTTGATATTATTCCCATTTTATAGACTAAGGATCTGAGGTTCTTGGCAAATAAGTAACTTGATCAAGATACTGCAGCTACCAGGATGTGAAGCCGAACCAGGATATGTGCATAGGTCTGCCTAAGTCCAACATGCCAGTCTGCTGGCTGCCACTGTCTTGCTGTCTGTGTGAGGACCAAGAGCATCAGCATAGTGGCTGAGGCAGTACGACCTACTGCACATCTGGAGGACTGATGGTGTAACAAACAAGGCTCATTTCTGGCCATGGCTCATTCTTCCACCTTCAGTGAGTCTCTTAGATATGTGGTCCATGTGTACCTCCTCTGGTCAGACACCCTGCTGCCTACTGATGAGTGAGGCCACCACTGAAATTCTTGTGCTTAGAATCCAAGGTAGTGGTTCCTGGAGAGTTCTCAGCAGACCTTCCTGCCTCCCACCTAAAGCTCAACTCTCACGACGAACAATGGCAGCCTTAACAGGCTGTCTCTGGAAAACGGTCCACTGAACATTTTGATAAAAATAATGGTGTTCCTCCCGCCAAGAGTACCATGTACACAGCAATTTAAATTAACATAATAGGAAACATTAGTAAATTAAGCCAATTTCCTTTGAGTTACAATACTCCCTATAAAGTGAACACTTTTCATTGTTAATTTTAAGCATACTGAATAATATAACTAAAAAAGTTCCATAAAGTTCTAAGAAATAGAAAAAAATTCAGACTATTCCCTCCTGCTCCCTATTTGTACCACAAAGACAAAACTGAGGCTAAAGTGATGATATGAATCCTGGTCCATCCTGGTCAACATGGTGAAACCCTGTCTCTACTAAAAACACAAAAATTAGCCAGGCATGGTGGCTCGCACCTGTAATCCCAGCTACTCATGAGGCTGAGGCAGGAGAATCGCTTGAACCCCGGAGGTGGAGGTTGCAGTGAGCTGAGATCATGCCACTGCACTCCAGCCTGGGCCACAGAGTGAGACTCCACCTCAAAAAAAAAAAAAAAAAAAAAAAAAAAAAGAAAAAGGAGGCTCTGGTTTAGGCGAAGGAAGGACAGACCAAAAAGACAGACCAAAGAAAAGGTGAGAGACCAATGACAAAGCATCCCTGTGTCTGGATCTGGATAGGGGGTGGGCTGGGGGAGGGCAGAGGACAAAAAAAGGATGATCAGAGCTGTGCCCAATAGGGTATGCACCATAGAATAGGGTAACTTAATCTGTTAATCTTTCTTTTTTTTTTGAGATGGAGTTTTGCTCTTGTCACCCAGGCTGGAGTGCAATGTTGCGATCTTGGCTCGTTGCACCCTCTGCCTCTGGGGTTCAAGCGATTCTCCTGCCTCAGCCTCCCCAGTAGCTGGGGCCACAGGCACGGACCACCACACCCAGCTGATTTTTTTTTTGTATTTTTAGTATAGATGGGGTTTCACCATGTTGGCCAGGCTGGTCTCGAACTCCTGACCTCAGATGATCCGCCCACCTCAGCCTCCCAAAGTGCTAGGATTACAGGGGTGAGCCACTGCACCCAGCCAATCTATTAATCTTAATTTGTCAGCCTTAATGGGAAGAGGAATAGGATACAAGATTATCTGTACTTCTGACCAAGCTAGATTGTCCTTCATTCTGATGCAATAAGTTGGTCATGTTTTGAGGAACAACCAATAATAAACGCATCTAAGTTTCAAGAGCTGCTTCTGAGTCTCAGGAATTTTCTGGTACTTGTCATTGGCCTTTCAGAAGGTCAATAAAAGAGAAGGGGAAGGCTGGCCCCAACAAAAACAATAAAACAAAAACAAACAAACAAACAAAAAACATGAAAAAGCAGAGAAACCTACCCATCTCCACAGCAATTTCACCTAAGCTCCATGCCCTGGTTGGAGACCCAGGATTAGGCAAAATCTGAGTGCTGCTGAAAGACAAAAAGCTTCCAGATTTTCAGGGTTTGTGGAAGTAAGGGAGTTTCTGTCATTTTGAAATGCTGTTCCTGAGGTCATGTGTACAGCAGATATTGAAATGCGATCCGGCTCAAATTAGATAACAGTTATCTTTAGGGAAAAGAAATCAATTGTTCTCTCTATCTGCTATTCACCTATGTGATATTAGTGGAATGCTATGAAAAATGAACATAATGGATAAATAAGCATATAATTAGTTATATTTTCCTGCCTGGATTAACTAAGTTCTACCATCTAAGTTACATTAAATTTTAAAATTATCTCTCTATATTAAGAACATTACTAGTGCTTATAGTGTTTTTGCAGTCTTATAATAAAAATATTTAGCATTTTAAATAAAAAAAAAAAGTCAAATGAAATGCAGGATGAGGTGAGCCTCTCTTTTAAAGAAACAAGACTGCAATCAATTACGGATGACCTGCTCTCCCCCGGAATCATTGGGGATCCCTGCCAACTTGTTCTTTGCACAATGCTAGCCTTGCTCTTAAAAAAAGAAGCTTCTTACTTCAAAAGCACCTCAGGACCAGGAAACTCAGCTGGTTTTGGTCATACATTAGCACTGCATGCCTCCACATCTAAACTGAAAGCATCCCCCACTCTGCCATCCCCTCCTTACAGAAAGCTAAGGGACGCTTTTGTTCAAAGTGATTAATTGCTTCAAAAATGAAAAAACTCTTCCAACTATTGTTAAATCTAAGGAAAAACACAACTTAGTTTTGCTGTTTCAATTTACTCTATTACCAGCATCACCCCTAGTTCTCCAAACATGCATTTTAATCCCAGTTTACTGGGGAAAGAATTACCTGTCAGTCTCCTGGCTTATAAGAAAGAAGATAAAGTTAGAATGAAACTTCAGGATTAATTAATTGAGAGTACTGCATGTAATGTGTCTATTCTGAATGTTACTGCACACATCACAATGAAAGCAGTTTTATTTTCCATGGTTGAAATAAATTATGATAAATAATTCATTTCAATGGCAGAGATGTACTGTAGAGCAACAGCAACAAAATTGACGACACTACACACTGTGAGTCTCATTCCTGAATCTTCATTATCCATTTGAAACTTTTTACGAGTAGTAAATCATATTTCAAGTGGCTGCAGATCTCATAAAGCAGCTTGCTGCATTAAAATAAAACCAGAAAACCTGGGGCATTGGAAGGCTGCAGGGTTTGCCACTCAGCACTATTTGGGAAACTCTTTTTCACTCTTGCCAATAACAAACAGAACACTTTTCAATTTGATGTAAAAATTAAGGATTACTTGTCAAAAACACCATCTAAATTTCCTCTGGGTAGGAATGTTGGGAAGATCTGTATTTTTGAGCAATAATTTTCAACTCCAAAGCCACTTTCCCCTAATTTTTATTGAAGTGACCCTTATTTTTAGTTCAAGGTACTTCCTAAACGACCACCACATAGGTTCTAGAACCTCTAATGGCCTATACCAGCCTCTGGGGGTCCCCCAACTAGCAAACAATGTGTGCAAGCTTAAGAGAGTCTAACAAAGGCGCATGTGCTCTGATTCTATCTAAAAAGACCAGCCTATCGTCATAGGATAGGTGATTTTAAGTTGAATCTTAAAAGATGCGTAGAGCATTATCTGGGAAGAAGTATATATTTGGAAGAGGAAATAAAATGAGAAAAGCCACTGGAGACAGAGATTGGCATATTTGAGGAACGAACAGTCCATACCCAGGAGGTTTTTGAAAGAGACCTTTTGAGTGGCAGGGAGTAGATTTGAGGGGCAAGGAGTAGAAGACTGGGCTTGGTCCAGGCTATAAAAGGGCTTCTATGCCATGCTGAATATAGAAATGAGTTTGGGCTAATACATGAAGGGTAGCCTTCAAAGAATTTTTGAGGAGAAGGTGACATGATGAGGTCTGCCATTCAGAACAACACTGATTAGGTTCTGGAGAATAGCAATTATGGGTAAGTACTGGAGGCAAGGTAACAAGTTTAGATATTGCAAGAAGTTCAAAATGAGGGGAGTCAAGGGGTAGCGTAGCAGACACAGAGAGAAACGGTCAGAATCCTTGACTGCATACCCCGTTTTCTTCCCAATGAAATATATCTAAGAAGCATAATCTTAGAAACACACTGAAGCTGTGAATAAACTCAGAGCTTTAGGAACATGGCCTCAGGCCAGGCGCGTGGCTCACATCTGTAATCCTAGCACTTTGGAGGCCAAGGTGGGCAGACTGCTTGAGTTCAGGAGTTTGAGACCAGCCTGGGAAACATGGTGAAACTCCGCCTTTACAAAAAAATACAAAAATTAGCTAGGTGTGGTGGTGTGTGGCTGTAGTCCTAGCTACTTAGGAGGCTGAGGTGGGAAGACTGCTTGAGCCCTGGAGGCTGAAGCTGCAGTGAGCCATGATCATGTCACTGCACTCCAGCCTGGGTGACTGAGTGAAATTCTGTCTCCAAAATAAATAAAATAAAATAAAATAAAATAAAATAAAATAAAATAAAATAAAAAAAAAGAACATGGTCTCAAAGTCAAGACTTCCAATGAAGAGAAGGATGCCAGACTGTTCCAGAAATGCTACATGTAGTGTAGACGTGGCTGCTGTTTAGGTGGCTGTAGCAACGAACTGAATCCTAAGCAATGTGCATATGCATCACAGAGATGACTACAAGCACATGTTTATATTAAATATTCAATGATAAAGTAAACATTCAAAATCAAGGAAGGGAGTGGGGAAACAGCAAGGCATGTTGCTAAACAGTTATCAGACATTTCCCAATTAATATCGTACTTCACAACAGAACAACATAAGCATAATGGCACCAGGGCAACTCATGCAGTCATCAAAGCAGAGTGCAATGAATATTGTAATGTACCAAGGAGAAAGAGTCTGGGAGAGAGTCCAAGAAATAGAAACTCTCAGAGACAGAGTCAGACACAAAAACAGAGATGTGGAGAAAGAGATGTGAGTCAGAGACACTTTCCCCAGTCTCTTTCTTTTCAATGGCCTCAGTTAGAGTTTACTAGTGAATAATATAAACATATGCTTAATCTCTGTCGTGGATATGCATACTGCTTAGGGCTCATATATGCACGTGAACACTCAATCACCATGCTCATGAACTACAAAAGGATCCAAAATGTTTTCATTTTTTCATATGGGGAAAAAATTATTCTTGTGGACAATTCAATGGACCCTTCAGAAATACTTTCCATTAAATAGTAGAGTTTCTATTTAAACCATGCAGAATCTTCAGATTTGAGAGTTTTTATTTACAGTTATCTAATGGCATAGAAAGTGCTGGCCAAGAGGCCAGGGAGATGATTCAAAGATGCTACTTAGATTTGGAAGCTCTTTTTCCTTAATAATTACAAAGAGGGCCCAAGGAATGCTAGTGACTGAAAGTGTTGGGAACTGAACCTCATTCCTCAATTAAACATTTACTGACCACCTAATTTGGGCAAGGCTCTGTGTCAGACCCTGGAAATATACAGATGAACAAGTCACAGTTCCAGCCCTCAAAGAGCTTACAGTTGAGTAGGGGAGGAGATACGCCGTACAGAAACAATGGCAGAAGATACATTAAGTGGCCATAAACAGAAGTTTACACAGGAGGCTTTTAGAAACCAGAGGAGGCTAACCCTGCCTAGGGGTGGAAGCAGCCAGGGATGGCTTCATAGAGAAGGTGACATTTGGATCTGTTGTTGAGAGTAAGAGAAGTTTGACAGTCAGGCAGGAAGAAGGACAAGCAGGTGCAAAGGTTTGGAGAAGAGTTTGGGGGAATGATGAGCAGTTCTGTGGGAATGGAAAGGGTGGATGGGGAGTACTGGTGGCAGATGAGGGTGATTACATAGGCTGGGCGCAGATCTTGCGTGCAGGAAATGGGGTTCCATTAAAGCTGAATAAATCTTTCTGGCAGTGATGTGGTAGTGAACTGCTGGTTTAACCATTCTCCACAGGGTCTGAGCCTTTAGGAGGTCTGGGCCATCTGACTTTTCCCAAGAAGATGCAGCTTTTGGCTGGGCATGGTGGCTCATGCCTGTAATTCCAGCACTTTGGAAGGCCGATGCAGGTGGGTCACCTGAGGTCAGGAGTTCAAGACCAACCTGGCCAACATGGTGAAACCCCATCTACTAAAAATACAAAAAATTAGCCAGGAGTGGTGGTGCGTGCCTATAATCCCAGCTACTTGGGAGGCTGAGACTGGGGAATTGCTTGAACCAGGGAGGGAGGGGCTACAGTGAGATGAGATCATGCGAATACACTCCAGCCTGGGCGACAGAGCAAGACTCCATCTAACAACGACGACGATGGCGACAACAACAACAACAACAACAAGAAGATGCAGCTTTCTTCCTTTTCTAGGATTGGGAAGCCACAGGCACAGAAGCTTTCCTGCTTGGCTCCTGTGCCTTGGTCAAGAGGACACTTCTTGGGTCCTATCTTGCTAGCTCTGTTGCCAGTACTCTGAGAAATGGCACTGACATTACTTCCCTTGGCCTATAGCACATAACTTAATAGTGTACCCTGTCAGGAATAGTTCTGTTTATCAGGAAGCTTTTTATTGATGTTCAACCTTCATTTTCCCTTTCTTAATATTATTCCATTATGCCAATACTCTATTGTGCCATGCTAAGTAATTCCCTTTCCTTCTTGGCATTTACATCTTCCAAGTATTTATAGACTTATCAAATGCCCCATTTAGTTGTCACTTAGGTAAGCTATACATATTTAGCTTCTTTAATCTGGCCCTATAAGCCGCCCTTCCATTCTCCTAAATCACTTGAGTTACTTTCCTCCAGATTTCTGTCAATTTGTTTTCAGACTCTCTGCAATGCGAGGGGCCCAGGAAAAAGATGAAGTTGGCAGGGGAGGGCTTACTCTCTTGAGGGGTAAGTGTACTAATGGCCTAGCGTGGAACTTCTGCCCTTAAAGTGCCATCTCCAAAACAGGCTAAGCCTCAGGACGGACTATGAATGCCTCTTGTTATCTACAAGGTTTCTTTAACCTGTGTATATCTCAAGTCAATCATATTCTATTATTAGCTCTTTTTACGTGCTAGGTGCACACATGTAACTACATACTTACTGAGTACCTACAGTGTGTCTGGTACTGTGCAAGGGACTTTTCCTTCTGTCTTTTCCCCTCCCTCTTCATTTCTCATACTTATTCACTGCTCAAGGAATTTCTGACCTCCTACTGTGTGTCAAGCACCATTGGACGGAATTGGATGAAGTGTGGTCTCTGTGGCCTTAAGGGCTCATGTAACCTTAGTATTTATTAATCTTTTACTGCCCACCCATCAAGTTGTTTCCTTCCAGTCTTAAGGGGTTCAGAGAGATCCCTAAATGCACTTATCTCTAATTGATGCTTTTAGTTCCCTGACCTTAGTGGAACTTGTTTGCCCCATTTAAATAAGAAGCCACATTAAATATGGGCACTCACACAGAGCTCTTTTTTAGGGTTTTCTTTCTGGCAGGTTGCCTTGGTGCCTAAGAGATTTCTCTTCAGACCTTGCACTTTTCATCACCGTCTTTCTTGGGAGTTTATTTGACATTTTTTGTTTATAGGATCTCAACTAAGTATGTACTCAACTGTTTTCCTTTTCCATGGTACCAATGTTCCAGACCATAGAGTGGGCTGAGGGAGTGATGGACTGGGAGAGAATCGAAGACAGTGAGTCTTAACTAAAGTCTGGGCATGACACCACAGGAGGCAGTGGTTCAGCTCTCTGATCCTGGAGGCCAGTTCAGGTAAGCTATAGAATTCCCTTGGGTGAGGTGGTGTTATCTTCCAAGAGGTGGAGTAACTATTCCAAGGACATACAGTTAGCAAATAGTATAACTGGTATTCAAAACCAGGTATACCGACTGCAAAACCTGTCTGCTCTGATGGTTGTAAAATAGAAAGTCTCAACAAATATGGAGAATTTGCAATTTAGAAAGGAGGATGAAATTTCCATCATTTGAAAGCACTCAGTCTATATGCTTCTCAGCATGCTAAAGGATAGAGAATTAATAAGCAAGAATTCTAGGTTGCAAAGCATAAGAGGCAGCATTAATTCATGAAAGGACAGAGGATTAAGGAACCTCTTTTTACCTTGTTCTTCAAATAGGGATAAGATTGCAAACAAACAAGGAGTCTTCCTCAACACACTATATAAACTCACAGCTCCATCAGTGGCTACTGCTCATTAAACTTTCCATGAGTTAAGGCCAGGTGTGGTGGTGCACACCTGTAATCTCAGCACTTTGGGAGGATGAGGCAGGTGGATCACTTCAGCTCAGGAGTTTGGGACCAGTCTGGGCACTATGGTGAAACCCTGTCTCCACCAAAAATACAAAAAAATTAGCTGGGTGTGGTGGTGCACAACTGTAATCCCAGCTACTTGGGAGGCTGAGGTGAGAGGATCATTTGAGCCTGGGAAACAGATGTCGCAGTAAGCTGAGATTGTGCCACTGCACTCCAGCCTGGGTGACAAGGTGAGACCCTATTTAAAACAAACAAACAAACAACCCAAAAAACAACTTTCCATGAGTTAAGAGAAATGAATGTAAAGGTTGGATTCACATTTCCAGCACTCTACAGCACACTATACTTTGGGGAATCACATAATTTAACCTCCAACTGTGTGTAAAAACCAGTAATAACTGTAAAATAAATAAGTCATGCAATTTATTAAGCCTAGTCTTACTTTATACTGTGCCATTCTTTGAAGAAATTCAAGGAGCTTCTCACACCACTCACAATTCCACCAGAGTAATGAAGGCAGGGGAAACCTTCTCATTTACTCTGCTGTCTCTCTTAGACAAGGATGAAAGGGTAAGAAGAAATGCCACAAAGAAATAGGTTAAGGCCCTGAGAAACCTTAGTGTGGTATTATGAAAACTGTGTGAGATCTAGTGATAAGAAGCCTTAATTATAATCTAGATGCCACTATTTTCTAGCTGTGGGACTTGGGCAAGTTCTTTCACACATCTCTGAATCTCTGCATAGGTCTCTCATACAGTCACTGTGGGATTACATTTGTTGATGTACCTAGACTCCCCAGTTAAAAAAAAAAAATCCATGTTGGCCTTATCTCCCTGTTAGGGTTATTGTGAGAATTAGAGACATTATGTATGATGAATGGGAAGAATTATGAGGTACTATGGTTTGAATGTGTCCCCCAAAAAGAACATGTTAGAAACTTAATCCTCAATGTAACAGCATTAAGAGGTGATTAGGCATGAGGGCTCTGCCTTTATGCTTGGATTAATGCCATTATTTTGGGATTGGTTCTTTATAAAAGGTTGAGTTTGGCCTCCTGGTGCTCTTTCTTGCCCTTCCACCCACCTCCATTAGATGACACAGCAAGAAGGCCCTTGCCAGATGCAGACTCTTGACCATGGGCTTCCTAGTCTCCAGGACTGTGAGGCAAATACATTTCTGTTCATTACATATTACCCAATCTATGATATTCTGCTATAGTAGCACATCATGGACCACGAAATTAAGATTTATTTTCATTTTGGCCATTGCAAGGCAATGCCTGAAGTATGCAGGAGGAACAGGTAAGAAAAAAGTCAGTTTGGGCCGGGCACGGTGGCTCAAGCCTGTAATCCTAGCACTTTGGGAGGCTGAGACGGGTGGATCACGAGATCAGGAGATCGAGACCATCCTGGCTAACACGGTGAAACCCTGTCTCTACTAAAAAATACAAAAAAACTAGCCAGGCGAGGTGGTGGTTGCCTGTAGTCCCAACTACTCGGGAGGCTGAGGCAAGAGAATGGCGTAAACCCGGGAGGCGGAGCTTGCAGTGAGCCGAGATTGCGCCACTGCACTCCAGCCTGGGCGACAGAGCGAGACTCTGTCTCAAAAAAAAAAAAAAAAAAAAAAAAAAAAAAGAAAAAAGTCAGTTTGGGGCCAAGAATTTCAAACTCACACCACACCATGCCCTCATCCAGTCCAGTGGGTGTGATTTTGAGAATGCTTATCACAGAAAGAACATTAAGAAAAGCAAAACACAGGGATGGGACCAGGAAAGATCTTGGTGATCTGGCTTCAAAATCAAATTATCTCTGAAAGGAAGTCTTGGGCTTGGAATCTCCTGAAAGGATATTTTTCACATTTATAGTATAAATAGCAGGGACATTTTCCCCTCAAGGACACAAAAAAGTGGTACCTGCATATTGTTTTTCAAAGTGAAGGCCAATTTTACATGTTTATCGAATACTTTCTTTGTGTTAGGTAAGTCTATACTCATTGGTTCATTTTGTCCTCACAACTCTCCTGAGTCAAGATTCTGCCACTGCACTCTAGCCTGGGCGACAGAGCCAGACTCTGTCTCAAAAAAAAAAAAAAAAAAAAAAAAAAAAAAAGATTCTTTTGGCTGTCAGGACAGAGAGACTACCTCTGATAAGACTTAGGTCTATAAGGGGTAGTTTGACCCCGGACAAGGCAGTGCAGTCAAGTCTCTCAAGGGCTCAGAACCATGGACAAGGCAGCTGGCAGGGTATTTCTCAGTCTTTTTCTTTCTCTGGGGCTGCTTGGCCTCTCCTTTGAGATCCTCAGCATGTCTGCTTCTTTTTTCTCTCCTCTAAGACTGGCTATTTCTCTGAACATATGGCAGGGAATGGCTGCCTCATGGCTCTTGAGTTTTCAAGTCTTCAATTTAGGTGAGGACTAGTGGCTGACCAGCATCTTTACAATTTTTTTTTTTAATAATTTTTTTTTTTTTTTTTTTGAGACGGAGTCTCGCTCTGTCGCTCAGGCTGGAGTGCAGTGGCATGATCTTGGCTTACTGCAACCTCCACCTCCCAGGTTCAAGCAATTCTCCTGCCTCAGCCTCCTGAGTAGCTGGGATTACAAGCACATGCCAACACATCCAGCTAAGTTTTGTATTTTTTTAGTAGAGACAGGGTTTCACCATGTTGGTCAGGCTGGTCTCGAACTCCTGACCTCATGATCCGCCCACTTTGGCCTCCCAAAGTGCTGAGATTACAGGTGTGAACCACCACGCCCGGCCAATTTAATTTTTTTTGTAGAGACAGAGTCTTGCTATGTTGCCCAGGCTGGTCAGGAACTCTTGGCCTAAAGCAATCCTCCTGCTTCAGCTTCTCAAAGTGCTGAGATTACAGGCATGAGCCACTGTGCCTGGCAACCAGCATCTTTTAAGTGCCAGTTTCTAAATCTAGGGAGGAAAGACTCTAACTGAGCCAGCTTGGGTCAAGTGTCTAACTCCTGTCCAATCAGTTCTAAAAAAGAAAAAAAAAGTCCTAGGCTCAAGGACTGAAGACTCAATTTAGTTCTTGATTGAAGAATGCTGTATGGCTCTTCCTGCCACTCTTCCATCCCTGCCAATCCTGTTTCTAGGCCAGTTAGTTACTAGTACTGTATAGTGGTTAAGAGCACAGGTTCTAAGGCTGGGGGCAGTGGCTCAAGCCTGTAATGCCAGCACTTTGGGAGGCTGAGACGGGCAGATCACAAGGTCAGGAGATCAAGACCATCCTGGCTAACCTGGTGAAACTCCGTCTCTACTAAAAAATACAAAAAACTAGCTGGGCGAGGTGGCGGGCGCCTGTAGTCTCAGCTACTCGGGAGGCTGAGGCAGGAGAATGGCGTAAACCCGGGAGGCGGAGCTTGCAGTGAGCTGAGATCTGGCCACTGCACTCCAACCTGGGCGACAGAGTGAGACTCCATCTCAAAAAAAAAAAAAAAAAAAAAAAAAAAAAAAGGCACAGGTTCTGCTACTTACTAGCTGTATGATATTGGGTGAGTTATTTAACTTCTCAGAGCTATAATTACAATATTTTGATTATAGAGTGGAGATAAAATACCTATCTCACAGAGTATTGATGTAAATAGAAATATATACATGTATATACATATACGTATACATAAGGCACTTAGCACACAGCCTAGCATATAATTGATTCTACTGTTTTTTATCATAATCATTCTCATTAAACTTCTCTGTCTGAGCCTGAGGTTTTCCTTCTATAGTGATGTCTTACATCCCAGAAACCCAGCAGGAAACAAGGCTTCTGTTACAGAATGAAGGAAAAGCTTAGGTCTTCAAGAAGGATGTATGAAGGTTCCTTGGAATGGTAAGAAAACATTACTGAATCATTATTTTCTGGCCAAGGTAGCCATCCTCTTTGTGGTAGTCACACAAATTTATGATCTGTCTGGTAAGTCCTGGGCCAGCTTCGTGTGATGCAGGGAGACGATCCCAGGTGTCATTTTCTTATGTCACAGAAACACTAAGAGTAGAAAGGCTGCACTTGTATCAAAACTTGGGAGTGCAAGTGAAATCCTAAATAACTTCTATTTGTGAAATAGAGATAAATGCTGCTATCTGTGTTACGTTAGCATAAAGACAAAGATGTTCTCTGCAGTGCTTCTTTTTCTGAGAATTCTTAAGGAAAAAAAAAAAAGACAAACCAAAAATCACTGAACGTCAACAGATAAAACCAATTCCTTTTGAGTACATATTGTTAAAAGCTTCCCAGAGTCAGGGTTAGTATTTAATCTATGGGTCAGAAATTTGCCTTGCAGAGGTTTTTTTTTTTTTTTTTTTAAAGATACATTTAGTGAATTCTTTTTGTTCTTAATTTAAAATAATAGCAATTATGCCGGCCACTATTAACGAAGAGGCTAAAAACCATTTTGGTTGCCATTTGCCATACTGGTGAGTGACTGTTATAAAGCATGCCTAATTATTATTGGGCTAACCCTGTGTAGCGGTGCTTTCTTCCCTTATGAAATATTCTATATCTGCTTTACATGAATGTGAGCAAAAAGTTATGGCTGTTGTTCATTTTCCACCACTCCCTTGCTATCCTGAGAACATTCGTTGCAGACTAATAACTAAACTGTAGCTAAAAGAGAGATGACAGATCACAGTCCCCTTTAATTCATAAGGAAAGCATTTGGAGCCCCTGAGAATACCAAATCAAGCCACTGGCACCCAATGGCTTCACACTAAGTTCCAAACCATATCATATTTTTTAGTTTAAAGACAAAGTCAAATGGATATGTGGCTTATTTATTCCAAATTCTTCTTCATGAAGAGCTGCCTTCTTTTTTTCTTTTAGCTCCTTGTAAAACATTATAATTCCCCTATTCTATAAACATACAAATATAATTGTAAAATGACATCATTCTGTTTTCATTTAATTACCCCTGAAATGCTTTCTATTTAATATTCATTACTCAAAAGCTAATTTAAAAGAGAAAGAGATGTGACTTATTCAAAAAGATGTACTGTCATTCACAGCAATAGTTATCTAATATACAGAAGTTAATAAAGCAGATTAATCTACAAGTCCCTTTAAGCCATTCTTGAGTTTTGAACAACTGCCTCTTTGACCTTTCACCTCCATGCTGTGCACCAGTAGCAGGTGCCAGCTGAACAGAAATTATGGCTGCTGTGTTTGGACGCAAAATCTTTTCTTACTTTGCTTCTGACCAGCAGCTGACCCTGTAGGAGTGATTGTTTCTGGTGCCGGCCTAAAGGCTACATAAACCAGTAGCAGATAAACAAAAGGCTACATATACCAGCTGCCTTGCCTAAGGGTACTATCCTAGACTGACACCTCCACTCCTTCTTCAGCGTTCCAAATTGCTCCTTGTTTGTTTCCATACATGCATTTCATCCATGTTATTTTGTGTGAGGGGTGGGGGTAGGGGAAGCCCCCCTCAAAACAACAACAAAAAAACCCTCTGCTCCCCGAACTTGACTTTTGAGTATTCCATGTCAAACTGTGCCATTATAATGCTAATCCAGGCCTGATTTAGCAACTTTAATAAGAGGCTAAACCCTCTTGTAATTAGATAATAAAATTTTATTATGTATTTTAATATTAAAAGTCTTAAAATCAAACTCTTCAAATCATACACTGGCACAAAACTAAGGTGCTTACATATCATAGCCTCAGAAAATGGGAACCTGAAAAAGCACATTGTGGCTAATTTTTCATTCTCAGAAATGTAAACATGGAATTCCTATGTGGTAATAGTGAAAGCTCCAATACTCTTAATTATGTACAGGGAAGAATGAATCTATTCAAGTATGAAGCACACTGTACCATTTCCAGCAACAGCATGAGATGACTTTGACAGTTATTTCTTGGATACAAATTACACAAGTATAAAAACAATCCCCATAATGATTAAATGCAGTTATGTACATAGGAGAATACCAGTGCAAATGGTAACATATTTAAATAGTTTTCCTTCATTAAAAAAATTATATATGATATTAAACCATCAATCACTGCTGAGGCACAGGAGTTTAAATGTATTGTCACTGGCTGAAATAAATGACTTGGAGACTGGATTCTGGCTCACTCAATATGGTGTCTTTGCTGTTGCTTAGTCACCCAACTCTCTGCTGGTTTGGGTACATCTGGTGGATTCCATCCCTTTCAATTAATAAGGCAAGTTATGCTATCAATGGGTTACATCCTTAAACTGTGCTTAGAGGTCGAAAAACACATGTCCTAGTGGGGGTTGGGGTGGGGGTTCCTCTCTGTTCTGTTAACCATTTGGAACAATATCTGACGTACTTTTTTCTTTCTTCACCCATGTTTAGAATAAAATTTTCTTTTAGAATTTCAGCAAGGTTATTCTGTAGTATATTATGATATAATCTTATCTTAGCATTTCCATTTGGTTTATTATGTAGCAGTCTATCACTACACTAGGTTTGATACTTAAAATTACTGCCTGCGATCATACTTCTGAAAACTAATATTTTGGGGGTTTACTCTGCAAATACTCATTGACTATCATGAAGTGTCAGGCTCTGCTGGGTGCTGGGACAAGTATCAGGACGTAGGTGATCTTTGAGGGAGGAAAAAGTCACTCTATAAATATGTATTCTTATGGCTACAATGTTAATTTGATGACTTATAAATCAGTAACATATATTTTTAAGCGTTTTTTGTTTTAAAATGCCATTTTTGTTACTATTGAGATAGTCATTCATCAAATATTTCTATAATAAAAATTAAATTAAAATGGCAAAGATATGGTTAATAACAAAGGATCTGGACTAGATTATTCTTGTAAAGATAGGTAAGTACTTTTATAACATCACACGTAAAATGTCACCTTGATATTAAAAAAACTAGTGTAGCCGGGCGCGGTGGCTCAAGCCTGTAATCCCAGCACTTTGGGAGGCCGAGACGGGTGGATCACAACGTCAGGAGATCGAGACCATCCTGCCTAACACGGTGAAACCCCGTCTCTACTAAAAAATACAAAAAAAAAAAAAAAAACTAGCCGGGCGAGGTGGCGGGCGCCTGTAGTCCCAGCTATTCGGGAAGCTGAGGCAGGAGAATGGCTTGAACCCGGGAGGCAGAGCTTGCAGTGAGCTGAGATCCGGCCACTGCACTCCAGCCTGGGCGACAGAGCAAGACTCCGTCTCAAAAAAAAAAAAAAAAAAAAAAAAAAAAAAAAAAACAACTAGTGTTTCTCTATTTTTAAAATTATAAACATTAACTTTCTAAACTGATCTCTTGAGGCAATGGTCACAAATTTTTCATTCTTAAGAGGTTTACTCTCTTTTGGGCTTTTATTACCTGGTTGTTACCTAGATACTTTTGTCCAGTCCCAGACCTCTTAAATATTTTATTTTGATCCTTAGTAGTTAGATTTTGTACACACACACACACACACACACACACACACACACACTTGACCAAACTAAACTCTATTTTTATCTTAAACAAACCTGGCTATTTTGAAGAAAAAGAAAGTTTGAAAAGTATTGAGTGAGTTTCATTTCATCTCCTGTTTCTTGTATTCCTTGTGTGCAAAGATGTAACCCAAAAGTGATAAAATATTCCCTTTAAGTTCAAGTAGACAAGTATAGTAAAAGTAAAAGCAAGAGCAAAATAAATTAAGAACCCCCAAAGCCCTGGATTAAGTAAAATCAAAATAACTATATCCTTTTAAAACTAACCAAAAAAGTATGCTTAAAAAGTTAGCAAAAAACCATACAGAAATAAAAATATCACTGCAGCAGTGCTGTATGGGATGGCTGTGAGAAATACAAGGTATCATGCATTGGGGGATCTTAGTTCTGAAATTTCTTAAGTTTCTATACTACAGAAGTGGAAAGCTGGTATCCAGGCATACAGTGTTGTCCCGCCAAGTGTTTCTATTTTTTTTTTTTTTTTTAATTTTCAATCAGTGGCCACATCTAAAAACCTGAATTTCTGGCTGTTCTTCAAGGGAGAAATTTCAATGTATCTGGCAACACTGGGTCTGACCTTCTTATAAGGCAACAATTGGCTGGAGGTGTGCTGAGGCTGCCCCCTTTAGACAGAGACGTGCACTCAACTTTAGGATTCCTTCCTGTCTACCTCATTCAGGTTTTTTGCTTCTTGGCCCTATAGGCATCTTAGTTTGTGACACCTGGTATAGTTATAATGGATAGGAAAGTGAGAAGGAGTCTCAAAGGAACTCAGGTATAGATTCAGACTTTAAGAATGACCACTGATAGAGTTAATGGTACTCAACAGCAGAAATTTCCTTTAGGAAACAGAAGCAGTTTACAACCAGAAAGAGGTTAAAAATAGCATTCTACGCTGATGAATCAGGGGTGAAAGTCAGGACAGTGAACAGAGATGTGCTGGATACGGGAGAGAGATGCAAAGCACATGTTGCTTTCCTATCATCATTTCACAGCTGCCATATAGATTCTGTCCTAGAAAAATCAGGTTAAACCTCAAGAGCTACCTCGGAGGCATTAAAGAAAAGTCACAAAGGACATTATAACACAGCCGTACTACTACATTCTGATCTTCTCAAGACTACATGTCCTACTACATTATATACCTTCAACATCTGGCTATAAAATTAATGAATGGGTGTGGGCGTAGAATAAGAAAGTGGAAGCTTGGTTAGGTCTGCCTTGGTGGTGGTGGGAGCCACAGGGCTTTTTCTGCAGCAGCTGGCAAAGCCACCTCCTTCTCCCTTGCCCGCTGCCTCTCTGGGTCACTGCCCATCTGTTTTGTCCTGGCTGTAGTATAATGCGGGGGTATAGAATGACTGCTTTAAACCATTCTACCTTAAGGATGGCCCCAGTGGGACTTACTGGAAGCTCAACTTGCCTCATGTTATGTGCTCAAAACCTACGTACTTTAGACTAGAAGCCACTAAACAAGGGAACAGAGATAGCTTTGTGTTTAAGCATGTGAACCCTAGAGTTAAACAGATTTCAGTTAAAATTTTAGTTCTTCCAGTTACTGACTTTGTGACTTTGGGAATGTTTCCTAATTTTTTTGTGCCTCAGTTCCTATATCTGTAAAATGGTGATGATAATACTACACCTTCACAAAGATACTGTCATGATTAAACCAGATAATGCATACGTAAGTAGGTTAAGCTAGTGCCTGCACATAGTAAGCACTTACATTTGAAAAGTTTTATTCCTTAAATTTCTAAATTTTAAAGCTTTTATTTTAGGTTCGGGGTACATGTACAGGTTTGTTATCTAGGTAAATTGCATGTCACAGGGGTCTGGTGTACAGATTACTTTGTCATGCAGGTAATAAGCACAGTACCCCCGAGAGGTAGTTTTTTGATCTTCACCCTCCTCCAACTCTCTACTCTCGAGTAGGCCCCGGTATCTGTTGTTCCCTTCATGTCCATGTGTACTCAATGTTTAGCTCCCACTCATAAGTGAGAACATGCTGTATTTAGTTTTCTGTTTCTGCATTAGTTCGCTTAGGATAATGGCCTCCAACGCCATCCATGTTGCTGCAGAGGACATGATCTCTTTCTTTGTGATGGCTGTGTAGTATTCCATGGTGTATATGGTGTATATATGTACCACATTTTCTATCCTGTCGACCACTGATGGGCATTTAGGTTGATTCCATGTCTTTGCTATTGTGAATAGAAGCACGTACATTTTGCCAATATTATTTTTTTCCCACTATGTATATGCATAATATATGCATTGATTGCTGTTAAAACCAAGATTGTAGCACCAGGTGCAAAAACTATGTTATGTAATTTGAGTTCCTATTTTCCAATTTCAGTGTCATTAATAATGACATATCCCTGGCTTCCTGTAAACTTTTTAAATCCGTTATTACCTGATCCAGTTGTGAATGTTCTTTCAGTTTGTTTTTGATATCAATATACTACTGTATTATTGAGAATAAAGTTGTAAATCAACCAGAGTGAGCTAATGGTTTACATAAAGAGCATACTTTTTATTTAAGGATCACTAGAAAAGTCTTTATTAACATTAGAACATCTGACTATTCTTTTTAAGAGGACAAGAGATATGACTGTATTTCATCTGCTTAAGTGTTTTTGACTGTAAGAGTCTTGCTAAGGTTCCTGTAGGCCAAAATCTCAACATCAGTTAAATATGCGACTGCATTTTCTCCTACTTAGTATTATGGAATGGAATCTTAAGTATGAAAGATGTCTTGTATAGTATGTCAAAATGTTGAGCAATATCATTTCAGTCTAAACACAGAAATGAAAAAAGAGCAGATGATTTCCCTTTTGCTGTAATTCACTTTGGGATGCATGTCATGAAGAGCACTATACAAAAGCAATTTTCATTGATTGACTGACTGATTGAGGAAAAGGGTGAATGTTCTTTCAGCTTAAGTCCCTACTGAAGTATGATTTTTATAGCTCCTGACAGCTCTTCACAATTTGTAGTTAAATGCCATGTTAGCAAAAAAAAAACAAAAAAACAAAAAAACCAAAAAAAACCACACACACACACACACACATAAAAAGGAGGGAGAAAAGGGAGAGAAAGAAAATCACAATTAGAATTTCTTTTGGATTTCATTACAGTTGACTTGAGCAAAATAGATAAATAGACGAGAGTAAGATGAATTCAACCCTAACTGCTCTAATTCCTCTATGCAATATATTAAGGTTTTCAAGACTATAATTGCTAAAAATACACCTTTTAACAAATTAATTGCATAATAGTCCTTGTTATATTTCTGTGGAAGGTGCTACAATTTCTAGAGCAATTAGTTTTAACTGGAATTCTGATTTAGAGAAGCTTTCAGGATCAGTGTCTTATTCTAATAATCTCACAAATTACATATAACTATGTGTTATGGATACAAATACTTACTGACCAGTGATGAAACTGAAAAAATTTCACAAAGAAATGTTGTCTTCCAAATTATTGTAGCAGATCCGTGTCTTAGCTGCTATGAATTGGTAGTAATTAGTAATTTGATCACTGTTACTGTTAGTCTGTCCTTAAATTTTTAGTTTATCCTTCTAATAACATAAAAATGCTTGGGGAATTTTCCACCTTAATTTATGTAAACTGGGTTTTTCTCAATTGTTAGGTCAAAGCAATGCTGGTGACGCAATTGTTTTTAACTTCAAATAGATTCACGTACAGTGGACCTTCATATGGACTAAATTTTAATGCTTGCAAAGTTAGAGTTGTTTGCAAAATATGAAAAATGGCTTATTTGGAGAACATTTTAAAAAATTTTGAAGCTCTAAAGCCACATAGCAGGGAATAATAAACACATTTCCAGGTGAGAGGCACATAAAATATCTTTCCCAGGCTGCTATATACAAATGGAAAGGCCTGTAAGGATGTTGGAAAACCTTTATGTAGGTTCATGCTTCCTTTACTATGGAAGCTTGAGGAGATAACTTTTGCAATTAACATTCCTCATGCAATTATGCTTCCAGCAAAATAGGCCCAGGTTGGGGGGAAAAAACAGTTCAAACTAGTAAATAATTGCAGTATCATTGTATCAGTTTAGTTTAAAGAGCTGACAAACCCTCTCTAAACTCCAAGCACAATTAGTCATTAGGGTCTAGTTTTTCAGAACTGTTAAGCAATTTGTAATCCATTCCTTTTAATAGGGTTAGGCATTACTTAACCGACACAGATGCCTTGAAAACTGAAACCTCAAGTTATGAAGCAGTAACCTTGTTCATTACCTTCTGTGATAGGCAAATCATCTATTAAAAACAGCATTTAATGGGCAACCAATGAATAATCAATGGCTCACTTTTCATCTGCGTGTGAAAATGAAAATAACCCAATACAAGATCCCGCTGGTGACAGGCTGAATCTTGGGTTCTGCTGCTCTTCAGGGCTGATTTATAAGGTCTTGGAAAGCTGATGTAAACAGATGATCAATGGGACCCATCCCTGCTAATAATAACCCCCAACTGGCCCACTCCCTCTTTTTCAAGTCCATCCCTTCAGGCTATTCGTTCTGTCCAGCTAATTCTTCCCACTGCTCCTGCCTGCTGCTTTTACTCTGGCCATCCGTTCAGTCCAGCCGACTCAGAAGTAATTTTATACGCAGCAGAGAGCGGGTGGAATTGATTTTTCACTCAGCGCTCTGTTCCCATCTGAATAATTATCAATTTTACTGCCTCATAAAGGGAAGAGTCAAAATTTCAAATCAATTCAAAAGAGCTTTTGAGACGACAGAAACTGTGCATAAGAATAGAGGTCAAAGTTGTCAGTGACCTAAGGAGATGATGTCAGATATTACTATACCTAATAGCTGACATCAGAGGCACTCAAGATGATATAACCTAGTACTAATGCAAATCATATTTATGCTGACTACCAGAGCCCAGTCATTAATATTTAAAATGCTATCTGAAAGCCTACATTCCAAATAAATAGAATGTATTCCACTGTTAATAAAGATATATCACTACTTACTCATATGCTATAAAGTGAAGGATTACCAAGTATTATTAACACACAGAAATTACTTAAACCAACAAATGCATGCTAATTCTGAGTAAAGACAAACTTGATTTGTCTCCTGCTCAACCACATTACTTGCTTTGCAAAATCTGATATGGTATTTTGTCTAGGGCCATAGTCTATTGATTTTTGCTAAAATTTTCTACCAACTTAAAAGTTTCTGCCAAAGTTTATGGGAGAATACTGTGATTATGGCTGAGCGCTGGTAGGAGTGATATGGTGGCAGACTTGTCCCTTGCCATGGTGGGGTAAAGGCTGGGTCTGATTCCTGGCCAATCCATGAATATATATATATATTTTTGGTGGGGACATGCTCTAAGTCAGTGATCCTCAACCTTCTCCATGTAAAACACGAGTGCTGTGATACAGTCCCACCAGTGCCAGTGGCTACTGCATTTGGGTGGGTTGGGGAGGGAGGAGAGACGCACTGACATTTTGAGAGCACGTGTATTTTGAAAAGCCACTCCAGGTGAAGCAGAGATATTATCTTCACCTTGAATATCAATTGTGTGAGTAGTAAGGACTTGGGCTTTTGAGTCAAACAGACCTTGCTTCAAATTCCAGCTCTACCACTTTCCAGCTGATCTCTCTGTACCTCAGTTTATTCATCTGTAAAATGGGGATGCTGATACCCACTTTTCGGGGTTGTTGTGGGGTCTAAATGAGGAGACTTCTCTGACAATACTCCCTCCCCTTATATTTCACTTTCTTTGTCATCACTATGTTAATTAAATTATCAAATAACTGGTGAGTTACTTGTCTCTTTGTCCCATGGCAAGAAATTTTGTAAGGAGATAAATTATGTCTTAGGAATCTTAACAGCTCTTGCACCTGGCACATAATAAATTCTCACTAAATGTGAGATACCTTCCTTTTTCCTTTACATTACCAACACGTTGTAACAGTTCCAGGGTCACACCAAATAATTATAGGTCTACAGCCCTTTGCCTAGTTACACAAAATATGAATGACACCCATTATCCCTGGAAAATAACTGGTTAACTGAAACATCACCACAAATAAAGTTTACATAATTTCATTTAAATATTAGCAAAAACTGACAGCCAGGAAGGCACCCTCTTTCACAGTTGTCTCATTCTGTTTTCATCATTTACTGATATAGAGTGACATTTTTTCTTTTTCTTTTTTTTTGAGATGGACGCTCGCTCTGTTGCCAGGCCGGAGTGCAGTAGTGTGATCTCGCTCACTGCAACCTCTGCTTCCCAGGTTCAAGCAATTCTCCTGCCTCAGCCTCCCACATAGCTGGGAATACAGGCACACACCACCATGCCCAGCTAATTTTTGTATTTTTAGTAGAGACAGGGTTTCACCATATTGGCCAGGCTGGTCTCGAACTCCTCACCTCATGATCCACCTGCCTTGGCCTCCCAAAGTGCTGATATTACAGGCGTGAGCCACTGCACCCGGCCGACATTTTCTGATGATTGCAGGCAACTTATTTGCTCCCTAACGGTCATACAGCCACACACTATTGACGTGTTTACATTTGCAAATTACAAACTATTATGGATGTAATTTGGCAAAAGAAAACAACTGAAAACAGGATGAAGATACTTTCCACATTTAGTAGAATTAGAAAATATAGTGATGGGGCTAGGTGCAGTGGCTCACACCTGTAATCCCAGCACCTTGGGAGGCTGAGGTGGGAGGACGGTTTGTGCTCAGGAGTTCAAAACTAGCCTGGCAACGTGGCAAAACCCCTTCTCTACAAAAAAAAAAAAAAAAAAAAAAAAAGAAAGAAAGGAAAATATAGTGATGGCATAGCCATAAAAAATGGTATTGTTCTTTTTGAAATATTTTTGGCATGTACATTTAAAAAAATTTTTTTTAAATTTTCTTTTTTTTTTTTTTTTGAGATGGAGTCTCGCTCTCTCGCCAGGCTGGAATGCAGTTGCGTGATCTCGGCTCACTGCAACCTCTGCCTCCCGGGTTCAAGCAATTCTTCTGCCTCAGCCTCCCGACTAGCTGGGACTACAGGTGTGTGCCACCACGCCTGGCTAATTTTTGTATTTTTAGTAAAGACGGGGTTTCACCATATCAGTCAGGCTGGTCTTGAACTCCTGAACTCATGATCTGCCTGCCTTGGCCTCCCAAAGTGCTGGGATTACAGGCGTGACCACCGTGCTCAGCCTAAATCTTCTTATTTAGAGATGGGGTCTTGCTATGTTGCCCAGGCTGGTCTTGAACTTCTGGGCTCAAGCAATCCTCCTGCCTCTGCCTCTGGAGCAGCTGGTACTACAGGTACTGCACCTTGCAATATTCATTTCTTATGCATGCCGTTACTGTTATTTGCACAAGCGAGTTTTTTAAAATGGTATTAAACTTGGACCTAACCCATTAGCTACTTAGAAAATACATTAGAAAATAAACAAATTGTGGCTTTATTACTTATTAGTTAGATGTTATTGAACAATTTACCTAACCCATCTGAACCAAGATTTCTCATTTTAAAATGGCAAAAATAACAACTATGGTATGATGAATGAAATTCCTAGCAAGCTGCCTGGCATACACCAGGAGTCCAGCAAATTGCAGTTTCCCAATATACTGGAGTATTCATAAGGCAAACTTAAGATGACATTATCAGAGACACCAGGAGAGAAATCAGGGGCTGACTGTTTCCAGTTCCAGTTTTGTCTAATTTTTCTCAGGCCTCTGGAAAAACTATCCTCTTTTTGAATTCTTGCTCCACTGAGGTGAGATGAACAACCCAGGTATTTCTTGAGGGTAGGCAATCCTAAGGCCTGTGTTTTTTCCCCACTTTCAGGGAAAATACTCCCAGACTATATAATATATACAGACACATACATATATATGTATTTATATATGTATGCATTTATATTATTATATATATACATATATGTATACACACACATATACACATATATCTATATATTTTTAACCAGTGTAAAAAGTCTTGGCAAGACCGGCTGCTCTAAGATAAATTCAGGGCCAGGTATGGCTTCTGGGAACATTCGTTTCATAAGCCAGGTGATCAACCACCCGTTACCTGCTGCAGGACATCTGGGTTTTGCTGCATAAAATGTAATAGTCTCTGGCCAGCCTGGGTAGCCTCTCTGCATCGAAGTGGCTTCTTGCCCTCTTTTGCTATGTGCCTGAAGAGGTAGGTGACGATGTAGTCTAAACTGGTACAGCAGCTGGAGGAGACAACTGTATCTGTACAAATAGTAAATAAGAATTCATTTGCATTACTTAAGGTTTTGCTCCATTTGATTACATAATGGCTCCATTAAAAATAATTACTTTCTGATTTCAAAGTGCTTTTATCAAATTGCAAGTTCTTTGAGGGCAGGAATTTGTTTTTTTGAGACAGAGTTTCATTATTGTCACCCAGGCTAGAGTGCAATGGCGTGATCTCGGCTCACTGCAACCTCCGCCTCCTGGGTTTAAGTGATTCTCCTGCTTCAGCCTCCTGAGTAGCTGAGATTATAGGTGCACGCCACCACACCCGGCTAATTTTTGTATTTCTAGTAGAGATGGGGTTTCTCCATGTTGGCCAGACTGATCTTGAACTCCTGACCTCAGGTGATTCACCCACCTCGGCCTCCCAAAGTACTGGGATTACAGGTGTGAGCCACCGTACCCGGCCAGGAATTTGTCTTATATAACTCTTTGAATCCAGTGTCTATTATAGGGTCTGGCCTAGAGACACATAAATAAATGATTCCTGGATTGAATAGGCAGATTTTCCCATCTGCGACCTTAACAACCTCTTTTCAGTTCAAGTGACTGTTTATTAAGTATCTACTTAGTGCAAAGTGTAAGTATCTACTTAGTGCAAAGTGCTCTGTTTTACAGGAAACAGTGTTCTAACCTCATTCTGGTGTCAAAGAACTCACGGTTTAGTGTGCAAGTCACTGTAGCATAATGCTGTGTAAAAATGACAAATTGAGGATTTTGCGGGAGGGATCATATTTAGATGGGGATCAAGGAGAGTTTGGTGAAGAAGGCAGCACCTGATATGGGTTTCAAAAGATTATTCCAATTAGACATAAGGAAGGATACTTTTCAGGTAGAGGGATTAGCACAAGGCAACAATGTGGTGGGATTTTGGAACCACACAGTTCTGGTTTCAAGTCCCATCTTTGCCAATTACTTGCTGTGTTGCTGATCTGAAAGAGCTACTTCACTTTTTTTCACCATTTATAAAAGACCTTGCAGAGTTGAATGAGAAGACAATGACAAGAAGTTCATTAGTAATAAAAACAGCTGACATTTATTAAGAGCTTACTATGAGTTACTGTGTTAACTGCTTTACATAAGTTATTATTTTTAATTCTCACACAGCACTATAATAGTTACTGTTATTATTTCTATTTACAGATGAGGACACTGAATTTTAGGGAGCTTAGGTGACTTGTCCATTGTCACACAGCTAGAAGATTGCACAGCCAAGGTATGAAAATAAACAAGAAGTTGGACTCTGGATCTGTACTCTTTTTGAAAATTTTATTGTATTTTTTATTTTTTTGTTTCAGTAATTTTTGGGGAATAGGTGGTTTTTGGTTACATGAATAAGTCCCTTAGTGGTAGTTTCTGAGATTCTGGTGTACCCGTCACCCAAGCAATGTATACTCTACCCATTATGTAGTCTTTTATCCTTCACCCCACCTACCTTCCTTCTACCTGAGTCCCCAAAGTCCACTGTATCATTCTCATGCCTTTGCGTTCTCATAGCTTAGCTCCCACTTATCAATGGGAACATACGACATTTGTTTTTTCTGGATCTGTATTCTTAACCACTACATTAAAACTAGGCAATAAGCAAAAATATATGTAAGCACCAAACACCTTTTTGTTGTTGTTGAGATAGGTTCTCACTCTGTCACCAAGGCTAGAGTGCAGTGGTGTGATCTTGGCTCACTGCAGCCTTGACCTCCTGAGCTCAACTGATCCTCCCACCTCAGCCTCCCAAGTAGCTGGGAGTGTAGGTGTGCACCACCATGCCTGGCTACTTTTTGTATTTTTTGTAGAAGTAGGGTTTTGCAAGTTGCTCAGGTTGGCCTTGAACTCCTGGGCTCAAGCGATCTGCTAGCCTCAGCCTCCCAAACTGCTGGGATTATAGACATGTGCTACCAGGCCCAGGCTAGAACGCCTTCTTAAATCACAATGGGCACTCAAAACATGGCAGTAACTACTGGTTTGCCTCATGGTAAAAAGAGAAGGGTATATTCAAGAAGTAGAACTTTTGATTTCAGAGGGAGAATGTGTAGAGGATATGTAAGAGAAGGCTGACAGAGCAGGTGGAGGATCTTACTTGAGGGCATCCAATAGCAGAGTGTAACATTTATATTTAATATGAAAGGTTAATGGAGCTGTTATTGACAAGTAAGTGACATGACAGAGCAACCATTTATTATCTCCTTTGTACACTAAAATTATTAACTCATTTACTTGTAACAACTACTTTGTATAGTAAGTATAATTTGCATTTTAAATGAGAAAACTGAAGCTTAGAGATTAAGTTGCTTATCAGAAGTCCATGGTTTTGAATCAGCATGACACCACCCACATTTTTTGGCTACCGACAACATTTGCACATGATCCCTGGGAGTTCATGATTAGTAAGAGAAACAGTTAACAAGAGCAACAATTAAAATGGTGAATAGGTAGACTCAGAAGAGGAGAAGTAGACTTAGAGAGTAGGGTTGGGAAGCAGATTATAAAATTCCTAAGGGAGTAGTTTCTCATTCATCTTATTCATCTCTGAGGTTCTGAGACATATGTACGTCTGACATAGATTACAGGTGAAATATCAGCAGAATTAATTAAAGAATGCGTAGCTAAAGGTAACCTCAGAAAGTTTTCTTAGAAGAAAGTCTTGAGTTGTGTTTAGTAATAATGCCCAGCATTGATAAAACACTACAGTTTAAAAGCTCACATTTATCATTTTAGAGAGAAATGTCATGAAAAATAGAAAGAGGGAAGTTTTGGGGCAAGTTTTGAAGTACAGTCATATGCATTTAACACAGAGGAAAACGGTATCTAATATAGGATCATGAGGGATGAGGAGTTGAATGGAGGTCTTAAAGACAGCCGTGGACTATAGTTCTGGAAAACTGTGGAATTACAAAGCTTTTAAGAAAGGAGCTTTTCCAAAGGTTGGTTAATGGATACAAAAGTATAGCCAGATAAGAGGATTAAGTTGTACTGTTCTGTAGCACTAATAAGGTGACTATAATGAACAACTGGTTATATATTTTCAAGTAGCTAAAAGAGCAGATTTTGAATGTTCTCAACACAAAGAAATGATAAATGTTTGCAGTGATGGATACCCTAAATGGTCATTACACAGTGTATACCTATATCAAATATCACATGGTACTCCATAAATATATGAAATTATCATGTGTCAATTAAAAATAATGAAAGCCAAAAATAGAGTTTCCCTCCTAAAGACATGGCATTTGATTAATCAAATAACTAATTAATTAGTTAATTTATTCTTCATCTCTCCATATTAACTGGGTTACTTTGCAGAAAAGGGAGCTTTGGTTTTACAACTCTGGGATGTAGCATAATATAAGTGGAAAATGTCTGGGCCTAAAAGTCAAACACAGACTTGTTGAGCCTGGTTGCTTTTCTCTTTTCCTTCATATTTCTACATTTCAAGTACCAATCATGAAAGTACATGGATTAAGTAACCCTACATCTACAAAGATAAGCAGGAAGCAGATATGGTTCCCCTCACCAGTGAAAAGCAATATGCTATCAATCATATAAAAATTATAAAGACTTCACATAGATTTGGTGACCACATGCCATGCAGGTTGCATTAAAAGGTTCCAATCTACTGAGTCAGCTGTGAAAAAGCCAGGTAAACACTTTAGACACGAAGATTGCAGCATATATCCTTGCAATAAAAGCAAGAAGAGCTTCCATTATGGTTGATTTATGGTTGAGTACTTTGAAAAAGATAAATGTTATTTCAGGGTAGATTTTAAAGTGTGGAATCATAAGGATTACAGGGCATTTGGTCAAAAACAGAATGAATGGTGCTGAAGACTATGTATAACTATTGGTTTTCTTTATTTGCAGCTCAAGATACTATGTGAGATTCAAATAATGATACTTTCCAGACTAAAAACATAGGCAGAAGTCATGAATTTTCATATTTTGTCCTAGTTCTTGGTGTTCAAAATATTTTAAAAGGGATTACATCTGTAATTTTGGAAATAATTTTTAAGCCTAATAGGCATTTTGTCCTCTCTAGCAACTTGTTGTGTGGCACTGAAAACAATCAGGTGCTCCTCTTCTCCTGGAACCAGTCTCCACAGGAAGCACATGCATCATTAATAGCCCACTGCTCACTAAGACCCATCATTGAAAGCTGTGCTGAAAAGTTAACTGTATAGGAAAGAATTGCTTAACTGAGAGTCAGGAAGAATGAGGCTGAGTTGAAATCTGCCTTCAGCTCAAAACTTGTCACTACAACACAAAGGAGAATGAAGGTCTTAGAAAAATATAGTCTGAAGGGCAATTTCAGAGACAAAAGGTCTATTTGGGTGGGGAAGTGGTTTTGGAAATAGGTGAGTTTAGGTTTGAATCTATTATTTCCTAGATGTTTGACTTCTTGAGCTTCAGGTGTGCCTCTGTAAAATGTGATTAATATTACCTGCTTTGTAAGGTTTGGCATTAAGTGTGCAAAAACTGTAACACAGCACCCAACACATTTGTTTTCCTGGCTACTTCAATCCCTAAACACCAAAGCTCTCTTCTCTCTTTAGGTGTTTTGTCCTTTTTTTTTTTTTTTTTTTTTTTTTTTGGGTGGGGGGTGAAACTAATGTGTGAAATCTCTAAGTTCTAAATATTTCCTAAATGTGTCACTCCCATATTACATTCATACCACATGACATCCAATTCAATAATGTGTTCAAAATAACAACATATCCTCTTTTATTCTTTATATAAGTTTTATTAATAATGAACTTCATGGGAAATGATCTAGTCATTCCTAGTTGGTTCAACTTTCTTTCTGCTTGCCCTTACCTTTCCTTGTTTAGGCTTTTAGCCTACCCTTTACTTCTGCCTGAAATGCACCTATCCCTGCTATGACTAATCTTAAAGGCCTTCCTCCATCAGTTCTAAAATAGCTACATTTAGACACTCTCTATCCAACACCCCACTTTGTTTTTTAAATTTGTCACAAATTTATAGGGTACATGTGAAGTTTTGTTATACGTATATAACGCTTTCTGATCAATATATGGTACTTAGGCTGTCACCTGACTACATTTTTGTTAACTATAGTCACCCTACTCTGCTATCAAACATTGAATTTATTCCTTCCATCTTGCCATGTTTGTACCTTTAAACCTACTTCTCTTCATCCTTTCCCTTGCCCCTCACTCACCCTTTTGTCTCTGTTATCTATCTGTTTCTTTTTTTTTTTTGAGACAGAGTCTTGCTCTGTTGCCCAGGGTGAAATGCAGTGATCTTGGCTCACTGCAATCTCTGCCTCCTGGGTTCAAGCTATTCTTACTTCAGCCTCCTGAGTAGCTGCCACCACAGGTGTGTGTGCCACCATGCCCAGATAATTTCTTTTTTTTTTTTTTTTTTTTTGAGACGGAGTCTCACTGTGTCACCCAGGCTGGAGTGCAGTGGCATGATCTTGGCTTACTGCAACCTCTGCCTCCCGAGTTCAAGTGATTCTCCTGCCTCAGCCTCCTGAGTAGCTGGGATTACAAGTGCCTGCCACCATGCCTGACTCATTTTTGTATTTTTAGTAGAGACAGGGTTTCACTATGTTGGCCAGGCTGGTCTCCTGACCTCAAATGATCTGCCCACCTGGGCCTCCCAAAGTGCTGGGATTACAGGTGTGAGCCACTGTGCCCCACCTAATTTTTGTATTTATTTATTTATTTATTTATTTTTGAGTCAGAGTCTCGCTCTGTTGCCCAGGCTGGAGTGCAGTGGCGCAATCTTGGTTCATCACAACCTCCACCTCCCAGGTTCAAGCCATTCTGCTGCAGCCTCCTGAGTACCTGGGATTACAGGCGTCCGCCATCACACCCAGTTAATTTTTGTACTTTTAGTAGAGATGGGTTTCACCATGTTGGCCAGGCTGGTCTCAAACTCCTAACCTCAAGTGATCCACTGACCTCAGCCTCCCAAAGTGCCGGGATTACAGGCGTGAGCCACCATGTCTGAACCTTGTTATCTATCTTTCCATTCTCTACCTCCATGTGATTAAATTTTTGAGCTCCCACATATGAATGAGAACATGTGGTATCTGTCTGTCTTTGCCTGGTTTATTTCAGTTAAGATAAAGACCTCCAGTTCCATTTATGTTGCTACAAAAGACATTATTTCATTCTTTTTATGGCTGAACAGTATTCCATTGTGTATATATTCACATTTTCTTTATCCATTCATCTATTGATAGATACTTAGGTTGATTCTATGTCTTTGCTACTGCGAATACTGATGTAATAAACATATGAGTGAGGCATCCCTGTGATATACTGACTTATTTTCCTTTGAGTATACTCCCAGTAGTAGGACTGCTGGATTGAATAGTAATTCTATTTTTAGTTTTTTGAGAAATCTCCATACTGCTTTCCATAGTGGCTGTATTAGTTTACATTCCCACCAACAGTGTACGAGTTTCCTTTTCTCTGCATCCTTGACAACATCTGTTCTTTTTTGCCTTTTTAATAATAGCCATTCTCACAGGGGTAAGATGGTATCTCACTGTGGTTTTGATTTGCATTTCACTGATGATTAGTGATGTTGAACATTTTTTCACATACATCTTGGCTGTTTGTGTATCTTCTTTTGAGAAATGTCTATTCATGTCATTTGCCCAGTTTTAAAGGGAATTATTTGTTTTTTCCTATTGAATTGAGTTCCTTATATATTCTGGATATTAGTCTCCTGTTAGATGAATAGTTTATAAATATTCTCTTCCATTCAACAGATTGTCTGTTTACTCTGTTGGTTATTTCTTTTGTGATTCAGAAGTTTTTAGTTTAATGAAGTCCCATTTGTCTAATTTTTGTTTTTGTTGCTGTATTTTTGAGGTCTTTGTCATAAATTTTTTGCCTAGATCAATGTTCAGAAGAGTTTTCCCTAGGTTTTCTTCCAGTATTTATTTTTTTTTTTTAAACAGTTTTGGGCTTTAAGTCTTTAATCCATTTTGAGTTGATTTTTATATATGGTGAGACAGGGGTCCAGTTTCATTCTTCTGCATACGGCTATCCAATTTTTCCAGCACCATTTTATTGGAGAGACTGTCCTTTCCCCATTGTGTATGCTTGTCAGCTTTGTTGAAGATCAGTTGGCTGTAAGTACGTGACTTGATTTCTGGGCTCTCTATTCTGTTCCATTGGTCTATGTGTCTATTTTCATACCAGTATCATGTTGCTTTGGTTACTATAGCCTTGTAATATATTTTGAAGTCAGGTAATGCAATGCCTACAAGCTTAGTTCTGGTTGGTCAAGATTACTTTGGCTCTTCAGGCTCTTTTATGGTTCCATATGAATTGTACAATTTAAAAAAAAATTCTGTGAAGAAGGATGGCATTTTGATAGGGATTGCATCGAATCTATACACTGCTTTGGGCAATATGGTCATTTTAAAAATATTAATTCTTCTGATCCATGAGCATAGGATGTTTTTCCATTTATTTGTGTCATCTTCAACTTCTTTCATCAGTGTTTTGTAGTTTTCCTTGTACAGATCTTTCACCTTCTTGGTTAAATGCATTCCTAGGGGTGTGTGTGTATGTGTATATATTTATTTTTTATTTTTTTTATTTTTGAGATGGAGTTTTTCTCTTGTTGCCAAGGCTGGAGTGCAATGGAGTGATCTCGGCTCAATGCAACCTCCGTTTCCTGGGTTCAAGCGATTCTCCTGCCTCAGCCTCCTGAGTAACTGGGATTACAGGAATGCGCCACCATGCCTGGCTAATTTTGTATTTTTAGTAGAGATGGGGTTTCTCCATGTTGGTCAGGCTGGTCTCGAACTCCCGACCTCGGGTGATCTGCCCACCTCAGCTTCCCAAAGTGTTGGGATTACAGGCGTGAGCCACCGTGCCTGGCTTCCTAGGTATTTTATAGCTATTGTAAATGGCATTGCCTACTTGATTTCATTCTCAGATCATTATTGGTATATAGAAATACTATTGGTTTTTGTACAATGATTTTCTATCCTGTAACTTTTGTGCATTCATTTATCAAATCTAAGTTTCTTGAAATCTTTAGGTTTTCTGGATATAAGATCTATCATCAGCAAAGAAGGACAATTTGACTTTCACTTTTCCAATCCAGATGCCTTTTATTTCTTCTCTTGCCTCACTGCTCTGGCTAGGACTTTTAGTACTATGTTGAATAAGAGTGGTGAAAATGGGAATCCTTGTCTTGTTTCAGTTCTTGAAGGGAATGCTTTCAACTTTTCCCCATTCAGTATGATTTTGGCTGTGGGTTTGTCATACGTGGCCTTTATTGGTTTGAGGTATGTTCCTTCTATGCCTAGTTTGTTGAGGGTTTTTATCATGAAGGATGCTGAATTTTATCAAACAGTTTTTCTGCATCTATTCAGATGTTGATACGGGTTTTTGTCCTTAATTTTGTTGATGTGATGTATCACATTTAATGATTTGTGTACGTTGAATTAACATTGCATTCCTGGGATAAATCTCACTTGATCATTGTGTATGATCTTTTGGATATGCTGTTGGCTTTGATTAGCTAGCATTTTGTTGAGGATTTCTGCACCTATGTTCATACTGGCCTGTAGTTTTCTTTTTTTGTTGCATCCTTGTCTGATATTGGTATCAGGGTGATAGTGTCCTCACAGAATGGGTTAGGGAGAGTTCCCTCCTCCTCAATTTTTTGGAACAGTTTCAGGAGGACTGGTATTAGTTCTTCTTTGTATATTTGGTTTTGTATGTTTGTACGTCTGGATTTGAATCCATCTGGTCTTGAGTTTTTTTTTGCTGGGTTTTTTTTTTTTTTTTAAATTACTGATTTGATCTCACTAGCTGTTACTGGTCTGTTCAGGTCTTCTATTTCTTCCTGGTTCAATCTCAGAACCTTGTATGTTTCCAGGAACTTATCCAATTTTTTCTAGGCTTTCTAGTTGGTGAGCATATCGTTGTTCACAACAGTCTCTGATGATCTTTCATATTTCTGTGGTATCAGTTGTAACATCTCCTTTTTCATTTCTGATTTAATTTGGGTCTTTTCTTGGTTAGTCTAGCTAGTGGTTTACCTATTTTGTTTACCTTTTTGAAGAAGAACCAACTTTTTGTTGTGTTGATCCTTTGTATTTTTTATTTCTTAGTCTCTATTTCATTTAGTTCTGCTCTGATCTTTACTATTTCTTTTCTATTGGTAATTTTGGGTTTGGTTTTTCCTTGCTTTTCTAGCTCCCTGAGGTGCACTGTGAGATTGTTAATTTGTAATCTTTCCACTTTTTTGGATATTAGCATTTATTGCTATAAACTTCCTTCTTTTTTTCCACAAATAAACCAACTTTAATAGATATTATTTTGTATCTACATAGAGCCTTCTTCAAGAACCTTAAATGCTTTACAGACATTATCTCTAATGAATCCCCACAATAACCCTACGAGTAGGTATTACTCCCATTTTAAAAGACAGGGAGACTGAAGCACAGAGAAGTTAAGTGACTTGCCCAAGGTCACACAGTTAAATTTACTGAAGAGCCAGGACACGAGCGCTTTAGCTTCTCAGCTCCCAAATACCTCATGATAGAATCTTTAATAAAAAGTGTTTTTAAGGAAAGTATCAAGAGTAGTTATGTTATGAAAATGAGGTCTTTCTACTGCCATCAAGGAAAGAAAAAACCCTATACTGATGGTTAGAGGCCACAAGACCCATATAATACAACATTTCCTTCTTTCCCTATTCCCAAGCCTCCTGGTTCCTGTCTTAAATAATCTTTTAAAGGTAAAATTTCCAAGACAGAAGCCATGTGACTTAAGAAGTGGGATTTAATTTAGAATATTTACTTTTAGTTAAAATAATTTATAGAATTTATTTCAATATACAAAATATGGGACAGCCATCCCAACAATCATGTACATAGTTACATAGCAATCAGCCACCATTTACAACTTAAACCAGTCCCTCATTTTAATCACAACCAACATACAGCCACACAATGCTTTCTTCATGGGTCACTTTTCTTACTATACCTGTATTTTTTTCCCTAACCCTGACCCTATATGTTTTACAAGTATATTGAGTTTTTGATAAACTTCAAAACATTTTACTTAGATCCAGCTGCATTAAGAAGAAAAAGTAAATGTAAAACTGTCACTCCACAGTCCCTGCCCTGACAAATCATACTATGAAGTATGGTGTGATGTGAACAAAGTATGTGACTACCAGGAACTCAATACATATACTAGAACTTGCTTTAATATGAAATTTAACTTGGCTTTTACTGCACGTTTTTTTAAATGCAAAAATGTAAAAACAAACACAACATAGTATTTCGATGCTGTACCTTTATGCAAATGACTTCATCTATCTTTCTTAAACATGTTGTGATGTAGCTAATGTTAAAACTGACACAGCTTCACTTTCTTCTTTTTCTCTGCACTGAAAGCTGCAGAAATACAGCTTTAATTTCAAGACAATTTGGTTTAAGCCCTTAAAATAAAAAGCGTACCTCCACTTCTACTGCCCTGACTTTCCCCACATGGTTGATTGTGATTCTCTGTGTCGTATTGGTAGATCGGGCAGGCTATATATAATTTGTACAAAACATCTCTAGCCAGGATAAGGCTTTATAAACTATCTTAAGAGAAACTTGTCAAAATACTTTCGATATTTAGCACAAACACTAATTTTTTTTTTTTTGAGACGGAGTCTCACTCTGTCGCCCAGGCTGGAGTGCAGTGGTGCAATCTCGGCTCACTGCAAGCTCCGCTTCCCGGGTTCACGCCATTCTCCTGCTTCAACCTCCCGAGTAGCTGGAATTACAGGCGCCTGCCACCACGCCCAGCTAATTTTTTGTATTTTTAGTAGAGACGGGGTTTCACCTTGTTAGCCCAGGTGGTCTCGATCTCCTGACCTGGTCATCCGCCTGCCTCGGCCTCCCAAAGTGCTGGGATTACAGGCGTGAGCCACCACGCCTGGCCACAAATACTAAATATTATAATTTTCTCCCAGCACATCTGTTTAAGCAGCCCAATTACCTAAGTCACCCTGTTAAAGGTCTGCTTATGGAACAAATAGGTGAAGTCATTTCCTGAGCCAAAAGATACCGATAATAAATGTTAATAACAGCAGCAGACTAAAATATTCCTTTTTGTTGTTTGTTTTCCATAGTCAACAGTTTTAGCAAAAGAACTGTAGAAAATGACAGATTTTTTTAAAAAAAATTTACTGCCTGAAAAGAGTTTGATAAAGAACATCCAAGGCCTGATTGCTATTATTCTGAATATAACTTTGGATAATTTTCTGCAAGTTACATTTGGCTACTGTCAGACAACTTACTGATGCATGGAAAAATGTCCGAAAAAACTGCAATAGTTTGCATACATTTTATGTTACATATATTACTTCTTAAAACCCCCAACAGAATTAAGTCTCAGCAAACACAAATTTTAATTTCTGAACACCCTTCCAGTAGGATCTGTAAAGGTAGGGGGAACAGGAGGAAGGACTTGTTTTTTGTATTCCTAGTCTACTTGATTAAAATTTAATCTTCAAAGGGTTTGTTTAGCTCACTATCCAGACTGCTAGGGTTATGATGAACATTATTACTTCTTTCCAGGGTAAAAAAATGACATCTGAAAATAACATAAATGCTATGACATGATTTTTCCAAGCATGACCTCAACTTGAAACATTAGAATATTTAAGAATTCTAAAGATTGGTATACCACCACTGCACCAGAATTTTTAATTATTCCAACAATTACAGAATGTTTTTTTTTTGAGACAGAGTCTCGCTCTGTTGCCCAGGCTGGAGTGCAGTGGCATGATCTTGGCTCACTGCAACCTCCACCCCCTGGGTTCCAGTGATTCTCCCGCCTCAGCCTCCCAAATAGCTGGGATTACAGGCGCGTGCCACCATGCCCGGCTAATTTTTTGTATTTTTAGTAGAGACTGGGTTTCACCATGTTAGCCAGGATGGTCTCAATCTCCCGACCTCGTGATCTGCCCACCTCGGTCTCCTAAAGCGTTGGGATTACAGGCGTGAGCCACCGCGCCTGGTCAGGAATTTTTCTTTATAGTTTGTTAATTTTATGAAACTAAAGCTGAAGAAAATAAGTGATTTAGAAACCAAAATAAAAGGATTTGGCCAGAGATATCAGTTCCTCCTGAAAAAGGATATTTACCTCCTCTCATTGCAGTTTTTCTCAAGATATCTTACTGATTTCAGATAGAATTTAAAATTCACCTTAAAAATAGAAACAGACAAAAGGACTACTTAAACTGACATTAACTAATAAAAATATGCTCAAATTTACTGACAGAATCATGGGCACTTCATATAATACTTAGACTCTACCAGTTTTAAGTAAAATAAATAAGGAAAAAATTATGATTGCAAAGCCAGTTTTTCCCCTTGGGGAAACAAAAAGCCACTTTTGACCAATTGCTCCCTACATATATTATTATAAGCTTCTTCAGAGAAGCAAAACATCTTTGTCTTCCTGACACTGTATCTAGCATGTTAGTTTTTACATCAGGAAGGCAACTGCGAGTGTTGGGCCCAAAAGTATTTCTGGTTTACTCTCGAAAAGACCACCGAATATGCTTCTATACACACTGAACCAGGCAAATTTATTCAGTGTGTTCGACATCATCTCCTTATCAATACAGCACAGATTCCGATTCTTTCTACTGCACCCCCAAGGAATTCACAGCATTATTGGTACAATTAATAAAGAGAAAACGCGTGACAATGACTAGAAGGCTGTTTTACAAGAGGAGCTGGTATCTCTGATTTCACCTCCTTGTTGAATGGAACTGTACAGACAGCATGATACCTGAGCAAATAAATCAACTACCATGATGGGAAGGGCTTGTCAATCCATCGTCTTTGCTTTATCGTGTGCAAAGTGTGCTACTGCCCCCTGAGCTTCCTGCATTTCTCTTTTCTTGGAAAAATCAGTGCTTGATCCTTTCCAAAATAACCAGAGAAGAAATGAGGCAGAAAGTATCTCTTTATCACGGTTCCCCCTCAGGCCCGAGACTGATAGAAAAGGATGTAACCAGACTCAGAGTTCTTTGAGATATCTGATGTCAGCCCGTAGACTTCTTCAATAGCTTGTACATCTATTTTTTCTGCAATGTCATCATCAAACAACAACCAAAAATCATGACTCTTAACTGTTGCAATATAATGGCCTCGATTAGGACCAATGCTGACAATGAGGCTGCACACACCCTCCATACTTTCATATGAAGCAAATCTACAAATAAGTCTTCCACAGTGAACCACAACAGCAACAAGGCTGTACATTCTGTCTGGATTGGTGGTGTCACCTGAAGTGTTAAATAGATGAAGTTTTAAAGGAAAAACTACCTGGTAAGAGAGTTTTGTATATCGATGAAGCTGATCCATATATTTAAATTTCTTCAGGTGTAGAGCTGGAATCATGGGCAGTTTAACTTTCATCTGTTTGTGTGCTTCCTGTTTGCTGTGACACTCTTCACAGTAATACTTGTATTCACTGCATAGAGTTTCTGTGTTGCTGAAAGTCCTTAAGCAGTGAGTAATTGATGTATTTTGTTCCACGTTAACAGAAAGTTCTAAAAAATCTTCATCTTTACTAGTTTCACAAGTAAGACATCTGGTTTCACTAGTTAATGTTCCCTGAAAAAAATCTCATGAACCCACGTTGGGTCTAGGGTGCTGTCATTATTTTCATTATTAATATTACCATTAGGTAGGCGACCATTTTGTTTTTCCTGCTTTCTCTCTCCTTGTAAAATATCAGCAATTGCATTCAGTAGGTAATTTAAGAACTCATGGGCATCTTGTCGCATGCAGTTGTCAAAAAGCTCATTTTCTTTCTGTAATCTTGTGATGAACTTCTTAGGAGGTATTACTCCAACCTTTTTCTTCTGAGTGGCTATGCTATGGAAGAAATCTGCTAAGCATGTAAGAAGGATCTCCTTTTTCCTAGGTTGACTCTTATATGCAAGAACTTTTTCCCGAAATGGACGACAAAAATAAAGTGCTTGAAGAACTGAATTGCAGTAGCAGGTATTCCCCAAACTGACTAATCCAAAAGAGTGCTCATTGACCGGAAACTGTTCTGGACCAATCTTTTTCTAATGCTGAAGCATTGGCGCCCATGGTACAGATGGAGGTGAATTTGGAGACTATCATTAGTTTTTCCATCTGGCCAGCGCCAACTTCTACCCAATCACAGTGGCGGGGCGGGCGCAGGAGGAGGGGAGCCGGGCCGCCTGCTCACACCGCAGCCCCGCCCACCGAGCCCGCCGGGCCGCTGCGGCAGTCGTTGCTACAGGCGCTCAGGCCTATAAACTTACCTTTTTTTTTTTTTTGAGACGGAGTCTCGCTCTGTTGCCCAGGCTGGAGTGCAGTGGCCGGATCTCAGCTCACTGCAAGCTCTGCCTCCCAGGTTCACGCCATTCTCCTGCCTCAGCCTCCCGAGTAGCTGGGATTACAGGTGCCTGCCACCTCGCCCAGCTAATTTTTTTTTGTATTTTTAGTAGAGACGGGGTTTCACCGTGTTAGCCAGGATGGTCTCGATCTCCTGACCTCGTGATCCGCCCGTCTCGGCCTCCCAAAGTGCTGGGATTACAGGCTTGAGCCACCGCGCCCGGCCAAACTTACTTCTTAGCACTGCTTTTGCTATATCCCACAGGTTTTGGTATGCTGTGTTTCCATTTTCATTTGTTTCAAGAAGTTTTTTAAAATTTCCACTATAATTTTTCATTGACCCAGTGATTATTTGGGAGCGAGTTGTTTAATTTCCATTTATTTGTATAGTTTCTAAGTTCCTCTTGGTATTGATTTCTGGTTTTATTCCATTGTGGTCTGAGAAGATACCTGATATGATTTCAATTTTTAAAAATTTGTTGGGCTGGGTGCGGTGGCTCATGCCTGTAATTCCAGCACTTTGGGAGGCCAAGGTGAGCAGATTGCTTGAGTCCAGGAGTTTGAGACCAGCCTGGACAACAAAGCAAAAACTCGTCTCTAAAAAAAAAAAAGTTGGGCTTGGGGGCACATGCCTGTACTCCCAGCTACTTGGGAGGCTAAGGCAGGAGAATTGCTTGAGCTTGGGAACTCAAGGCTGCAGTGAGCCATGACCATGTCACTGTGCTCCAGCTTGGGTGACAAAGTGAGACCCTGTCTCTAAAGAAAATTTTTGTTGAGACCTGTTTTGTGGCTTAACATATGGTCTATCCTAGAGAATGCTCCATGCTCCGATGAAAAGAATGTATATTCTATAGTTGAGTAGATTCTGTAGCTCTGTTAGGTCCATCTGGTCTAAAGTCCAGTTTAAATGCAAAGTGTCTTTGTTGACTTTCTGTCTAGATGATGTTTAATGCTGAGAGTGGGACGTTGAAGTCCTCCACTAGTATTATATTGTAGTGTCTCTCTTCAAATTTAGTCATTTTAGAAATCCAGGTGTTCCAGTGTTGGGTACACACCTGTTTAGAACTGTTATATCCTCTTGCTGGATTGATCCCTTTATCATTATATAATGATCTTCTTTGTCTTTTTCCCCCTTTTGTTCTTGATGTAAAGTCTGTTTTATCTGATAAAAGGGTAGCTATTCCTGTTCACTTTTGGTTTTTGTTGTGTGGATTATCTTTTTCCATCTCTTTACTTTCACTCTATATGTGTTGACTGCTAAGGTGAGTTTCTTGTAAGCAGTATATAGTTCGATCAGGTTTCTTTTTCTAATCCATTCAGTCATTATATATCTTTTTAACTAGATAATTTAATCCATTTATGTTCAAGGCTATTACTGGTATGTGAAGGTTTGTTCCTGTCATATTGTTAATTGTTTTCTGGTTGTTTTACATATTCTTTTTTCCTGTCCTTTTCTCTTACTAATTGTTGTGGCTTGGTGAATTTCTGTAGTGGTACCATTTTAGTCCTTTCTTCTCTTTGTGTGATTGCTTAACCAGTGAATTTTACACTCTTGTGTGTTTTCATGATGGTAAATGTCATCCTTTGTTTTCAGGTTTAGGACTCCCTTGAGCATTTATTGTGGCTGCAGTGGTAGCAAACAAATTCCCTTAGCATTTGCTTCTCTTGTAAAGACTTTATTTCTCCTTCATTTACAAAGGTTAATTTTACTGGATATAGTATTCTTGGCCAGTTTTTCTTTCTGTACTTTGAATATATCATCCCATTGTCTTCCGGCCTGTAAAGCTTCTGCTGAGAAATCCACTGTTAGCCTGATGGGGTTCCTTTTGTAAGTAACTAGATGCTTTTCTTTTGCAGTTTTAAGGATTTGCTCTTTAAGTTTTACTTTAGATATTCTGACTATAATGTACCATGGAAAAGACCCTTCTGCATTGTATCTTCCTAGGGATCACTGAGTTTCCTGTATGTGAATGTCTACATTTCTTGTAATAAATGGAAATTTTTCTTCTATTATTTCTGTAAATGGGCTTTCTAATCCTTTGTCTCTTTGATCTCATGGATGCTGGCAATTTGAATATTCAATCACTTTATGTTGTTTCATATGTCATGAAGGCTTTGTTCATTCTTATTCTTTCAAAATTTTTTTTGTTTGACTGGATTATTTGAAAAAGTCCTGTCTTCAAGTTCTGAGATTTTCTTCTGCCTTATCTAGCCTATTGTTGAAGCTTTCAAATGTATTTTGTATTTCCCTCAATGAATTCTTCAGTTCCAGAATTTCTATTTATTTATTTATTTTTTAAATCTCTTTGGTAATGTTCTCATTCATATCCTGAATTGTATTTGTATTGTTTCTCAGATTTCTCTTATAACACACTGAGCTGCTTTAAAGTCAGCATTTTGAATTCTTTATCTGGTATTTTGAAAATTTCTTTTTGAGTAAGATCTATTGCTGGAGAATTACTGTGTTCCTTGGATGGTGTCATATTTTCTTGCTTTTTCATGTTTCCTGTGGCCTTATGTTGATATCTGCCCATCCAGTTTAACAGTCGCTTTTTCTTATTTTTGAATTTACTTTCATAGGGGAGGCATTTTTCCTGAAGAAGTATCTGTGGTATTGGTTGGGTAGGGCACTTTGGCTTTGATTCTGGATATATGCAGTAGTGTAGTGTGTAATATTATTTCTTTGGCTGTAAGTAGAATTAGCGCTGTCTATAATTTTCTTGGAGGGTTAGGGTGCAGTTATTAGTGGAAGCTGTGGCAAATTTGTGCTGGGAGCTGGGAAGCCAGGTAGATCTCAGTCTTCAGGCCCTAGTCATGACAATGGTGGGATGAATGTGCCTGTCTTTGTGCCCCATTGTGTTGGCAGTTACGAGCAAGCTGATTCTCGGGCCTCCAGGTGGCTTGCACATATGCTGGTAGCAGCAGTGGTGGGCTGGGTGGGCGAGCAGATTCTAGGGTCCTTGGGTGGCCCATGTAGCGTGGGTGATGGAAGTAGGAGTGGTAGGATGACCCTCTGGGTCTTGAGTGGTGCAGGCTGGGTGAGTGCAGCTCTCTGGGTGGACACCGGGGAATGTCAGCAGGAATTCTCAGGACGTGGAGATACAAGGGCTGTAGTTACCAGGGTCAGATGCAGTCCTGTGATGGCTGCACTCCTCAAATGGCACCCTGCTGTACCTGTTCAGGTCTAGAAGGGTGAGTGACCCAGCACAAGTTCCCTGGCTGGTGCAATGCCTTTATAGGGTCTTCAAATCACTGCTCATGCTAATGTTAAGAGTTCATAAGGGTAGAAAAGCTTTCATGTGATTAGGATTGCAGTAGTCTGTGGCAGGCATGTGGACTGCCTAAGTTCTCTCATTTACCCTTTTCTCTGCAATACTGAGCCTCTCTGGGCTTCTGGCCAATCTTGGCCGAGCTGGCTGCTTGCTTCCTTCTCTTTCTGTGCCTTGAATGTTTCCTGTGAGTTCTGTATAGGACTCTAGTCTTCTCTTCTAGATGTTCTATTCGAGGTATAAGATTATCTATTAATAATTTTGGTTCTTCCTTCAGGAGAGAGCAGGTGTCTGATGTCTTCAGTCAGCCATCTTGACTTATTCTTTTTCCACCACCCAATTTTAATTCTTTGTTTAGTGCATATAATGACTTGATTTTTTTGGTATGTGTATTTGCCTGTTCAATTATTGCTTGTCTCTTCCCACTAGAATGCAAGCTTTCATGTGAGCAGAAATCTTATCTGTCTTGTTTCCTTCAGTACTGCCAAGGTTTAGAAAGGTACTTGGTATATAGTATATGCACAACTGATAATTACTGAATGAAGGAATTCAGAGCCATCAGTAAGAGCAGATTTTTAAAGACACTCTGCTTGGTGTCTGTGTATAAGAGTTTGGGGTTGGGGTGGGCAGAGAATGGATGGATGATTAAAAAGATAGCATGAAATTAAAAATGCTAATGAATGAAATTAACTGAAAATTTTAAATCATTTTCGCAATATTAGGCAAGTCATCACTCTATCACTGATTCAACTTTTCTGTACCTCCTCATTTTTTCCATCAAGGCAACAACAGAAATGAAACCTGCCTATAATCCAAACAATACCAATAAATTCCTCTTTTTAAAATGTATCATTGTTGGGAAAGGAAAAATCCAAGTGGTTACTTTCAACATTCTAAATAGTCCCCTTTCTTAATGACACAGGGCCCAATTCACTTGCCAGAGTTATCCAGTGGTTACAATGTGAATTTGCAACAATACAAGAGGCTGAAGATAAAACCACCAATATGTACAAAGAAAATAATCTCTACCAGGCCTTTAGCTGTCAAAGCTGTGACCTTTATCAGGTAGATCTAGCAGGGTAGTGTGGTCAGGAAGAATGGGTTTTAGAGTTTGAATGACTCCTAGGTCATTCACTTATTAGTTTTATGATCTTAGGCAAATTGTTTCACCTCTCTGAGCCACAGCTTACCTCATTTGTACAATGAAAATAATATTACCTAATTAATGCATTCAGTAAATATTTATTGAGCACTTACTATAATGCTAGGAACTGGAAGTAAAGTAGTAATAGACTGTTCCTGCCCTTCAGAAACTTACAAGTAGAAAGTAAGAATAAACTAGAAAATAAGGAGAAAATAAGAATAAAGAGTGCTCTTAGAGTACCTAACCTGCTTTTGGTACACAAATGGTTCTGAGAATGAAAACAGTCAAGTATCCACATGAGTCACCTATGACAGCAGCAGGCATGGAGTATGTGCCCATGGTCACACAAGTAGTAAGTGGCAGTGCTGGGACTTAAATCCAAGTTCAGTATTCCTTTCATAATGCCACTTTGTCAAGACGCCCTTGAGAGTCTGTTAAAATGCAGATTCTAAGTCTTTTTTTTTTTTTTTTTTGAGACGGAGTCTCGCTCTGTCACCCAGGCTGGAGTGCAGTGGCCGGATCTCAGCTCACTGCAAGCTCCGCCTCCCGGGTTCACGCCATTCTCCGGCCTCAGCCTCCTGAGTAGCTGGGACTACAGGCGCCCGCCACCTCGCCCGGCTAGTTTTTTGTATTTCTTAATAGAGACGGGGTTTCACCGTGTTAGCCAGGATGGTCTCGATCTCCTGACCTCGTGATCCGCCCGTCTCGGCCTCCCAAAGTGCTGGGATTACAGGCTTGAGCCACCGCGCCCGGCCGCAGATTCTAAGTCTTAACAAGATCACATGTCGAAAATAACATAGCTACCCGCAAATAATTCAAAATCTTCAAGTATTACTATGATGTGAGATAAAAGAATGTCAAGCTAAACTGTAATAATAGAAGACAGAATTTCTTCTTATTCCATGAAGAATTAACTGCTATGAGAATTTGCCCTCCTGCCAAACAACTAGAAAACAGGACAAATTATACGAAACAATGGTTTTCAATTATTGTACAACAAGCAGTACAGGACCATTAAACTAGAGAGGAGGAAAACAATTGCTCAAGCTTATTGCCCAAAGCAGTTTCCAGATTGCAGGCTAGTAAGGGAAAACCCAAACAAAGCCAAGCAGTCTCACTGAGTTGGAGAAGAAAAGGTTGAAATCTGGGAAGGCTAAAGCAGCTAAAACTTGTAGTACAGAGTACCAGAGTGTGGGACCTATGTAAGAGAGTTCTACAGATCTCCAAGGGAGTCCTCTCCAGTGTTTGTCTGAACAGTGACCTATAAAAGTATGAGAAGAGGCCAGGTGCAGTGGCTCATGCCTGTAATCCCAGCACTTTGGGAGATCACTTGAGGTCAGGAGTTTGAGACCAGCCTGGCCAACAAGGTGAAGCCCCGTCTCTACTAAAAATACAAAAAAATTAGTTAGGTGTAGTGGCAAATGCCTATAATCCCAGGTACTTGGGAGGCTGAGGCAGGAGAATTGCTTGAACCTGGGAGGCGGAGCCT
The DNA here is from genome assembly GCF_024542745.1 of Macaca thibetana thibetana. NCBI lineage: Eukaryota > Metazoa > Chordata > Mammalia > Primates > Cercopithecidae > Macaca > Macaca thibetana. The sequence goes on from NC_065583.1 coordinate 10,509,468, forward strand.
GCAGTGAGCCGAGATCATGCCACTGCACTCCAGCCTGGGCGACGGAGAGAGACTCCACTATAAAAAAAAAAAAAAGTATGAGAAGAAACTTCCAAGGCTGGGGAAAGAATCACTGAAAAGTAATAGGCCAAATAATTCTTGAAGATTACAAGCTGGAAATCATTTGTGGAGGAACTTCATAGCACATGGAGCACCGGAATGTCCTCACAGAGCTAACACTTTAGTGGTGGGGCCCAATTACTCCAAAATAAGAGTTGCCATCTGATCTCAAATGAGTCAAACTGATCCAAAAGTTATTCAACTGCAGGATAGAATAAAATCCACATTAAGAAAATAAAAATTGGCCAAGTGTGGTAGCTCATGCCTGTAATCCCAGCACTTTGAGAGGCTGAGGCGAGAGGATCACCCAAGGTCGGGAGTTCGAGACCAGCTTGACCAACATGGAGAAACCCTGTCTCTACTAAAAATACAGAATTAGCTGGGCGTGGTGGTGCATGCCTGTAATCCCAGCTACTCGGGAGGCTGAGGCAGGAGAAACACTTGAACCCGGGAGACGGAGGTTGCAGTGAGCCGAGATCACGCTGTTGCACTCCAGCCTGGGCAACAAGAGCGAAACTCTGTCTCCAAAAAATAAAAACCAGCCGGGCGCAGTGGCTCACGCCTGTAATCCCAGCACTTTGGGAGGCCGAGGTGGGCGGATCACAAGGTCAGGAGATCGAGACCACGGTGAAACCCCGTCTCTACTAAAAATACAAAAAATTAGCCGGGCGCGGTTGTGGGCGCCTGTAGTCCCAGCTACTCGGGAGGCTGAGGCAGGAGAATGGCGTGAACCCGGGAGGCGGAGCTTGCAGTGAGCCGAGATCGCGCCACTGCACTCCAGCCTGGGCGACAGAGCGAGACTCCGTCTCAAAAAAAAAAAAAAAAAAAAAAATAAAAAAATAAAAAAATAAAAACCAAAATCTAGCACAGAAAATTCAAAATGTAAAATTCATGATGTCTGGCACACATTCAAAAATAACAAGTTATATTAAGAATGAAAAAAACATGACCCATAAGGAGAAAAATCCATAGAAACAGATCCAGAAATCACATCAGTAGACAAGGACCTTAAAACAGCTATTAGAAATCTTTTGGTTTTTGGAGATGGAGTCTTGCTCTGTCGCCCAGGCTGGAGTGCAGTGGCGTGATCTTGACTCACTGCAAGCTCTGCCTCCTGGGTTCATGCCATTCTCCCACCTCAGCCTCCTGGGTAGCTGGGACTACAGGTGCCCACTACCAGGCCTGGCTAATTTTGTTTTTGTATTTTTAGTAGAGACGGGGTTTCACTGTGTTAGCCAGGATGGTCTCAATCTCCTGACCTTGTGATCTGCCTGCCTTGGCCTCCCAAAGTGCTGGGATTACAGGTGTGAGCCACCACACCTGGCCTATTATAACTCTTATACATATGATCAATGTTAAAAAAACATAAACCTGATGAGGAGAAAATGGAAAATATTTAAAAATTCAATATTAAAATATTGAAGTCCAGGCATGGTGGTTCATGCCTGTAATCGCAGCGCTTTGGGAGGCCGAGGTGGGCGGATCATTTGAGGTCAGGAGTTCAAGACCAGCTTGGCCAACATGGCAAAACCCTATCTCTACTAAAAATACAAAAATTAGCTGGGTATGGTGGTGCAAGCCTGTAATTTCAGCTACTCGGGAGGCTGAGGCACAAGAATCGCTTGAACCTGGGAGGTGGAGGTTGCAGTCAGATGAGATCATATCACCGTGCTCCAGTCTGGGCAACAGAGTGAGACTCTGTCTTAAAAAATAACAACAATAATTCTAGAGAATAAAAATATAATGTCTAAAATGAAAACAAATGCAGTTCTTTTTTTTTTTTTTTTTTTTTAAGATGGAGTTTTGCTCTTGTTGCCCAGGCTGGAGTGTAATGGCACCATCTTGGCTTATTGCAACCTCAGCGATTCTCCTGCCTTGGCCTCCCGAGTAGTTGGGACTACAGGCAGGTGCCACCACACCTGGCTAATTTTTTGTATTTTCAGTAGAGACAGGGTTTCACCATGTTGGTCAACCTAGGCTTGAATTCCTGACCTCAGGTGATCCACCCGCCTTGGCCTCCCAAAGTGCTAGAATTACAGGCACGAGCCACCGTGCTCAGCTAAAATCTTTTTTTTTTTTGAGACAGAATTTCATTCTTGTTGTCCAGGCTGAGTGCAATGGTGCAGTCTCGGCTCACTGCAACCTATGCCTCCTGGGTGCATCTGGGTGCATGTGATTCTCCTGCCTCAGCCTCCCGAGTAGTTGGGATTATAGGCGCCCACCATCAGGCCTGGCTAACTTTTTTGTATTTTTAGTAGAGATGGGGCTTCACCATGTTGGCCAGGCTGGTCTTGAACTCCTGACCTAAGGTGATCCACCTGCCTCAGCCTCCCAAAGTGCTGGGATTACAGGCTGAGCCACCGTGCCCAGCCCCAAATACAGTATTAATAGAAGATTAGGTATCACAGAAGAAAAGATTAGTCAACTTGAAGATTCTACTTCACACCCACTATCATGGGTAAGATGAAAAAGATGTTAATAATGTTAGCAAGTATACAGAGCAACTGGAATCCTCATATACTGTTGTTGACAGCAAAATGCTGTCACTGTCACTCTGGGAAACAGTTTGTTAGTTTCTTATATGTTAAAAATACACTTATCATATAACCTAGAAATACCACTTCTAGGTATGTACCCAAGAGAAATAAAAAAATTTACCTACATAAATACTTGTATATGAATGTTCATAATAGCTGTATTCAAAATAGTCAAATAATGAAAGCAACCCAAATGTCCATCAGCTGGTGAATAAACAAACTAATAATCCATACAACGGAATAATACTCAGCAACAGAAAGGAATAAACTAATTGATTTTCAAAATAATGTGAATGAATCTCAAAGTCACTATGCTAAATGAAAGAAGCCAGACACAAATAATGTCATATTATATAATTCCACTTATATGTAGTTCTGGAAAAGGCAAACTATTGTGAGAGAAAGCAGGCATTAGTTCCCTGGGGTGAGAGGTAGGGGGAAGGGATTGATTAGAAGGAGGAAAAAAGAGCTTTTAGTGGTGATGAAAATATAATACACATTGGTCGCGGTGGCTATGTTTGTGTACATGTACACATTTGTACAAGGACTCATTGGACTGTCCACTTAAAATCAGTGAATTTTATTATATGTAAATTATACCTTAGTAAAGCTGATGAAAACATAACTGACTATTTATCAAAATATGAAGAAATAATTTTTCCCACTTGCAAGTAATGGTTATAAAATAATCTTTCAGTTTGGGTTCACAATATCTTTTCCCCTTTGTAGGATGATAGTCTCAATAATCACATACATTAAAAGCCTATACTCAAGTTTTTCCTATGGAAACAATGTCCTCTATGATCCTTACCAAGAGTAGTGAGTCCCTCTGAGATAGATGTGAGAACATACATGAGTACAGGAGGCTCTAAGTTGATGATGAAGCTCATGTGGTCCTGAGTGAGACATTCCAGGAGTGGATAGTAAGACTGGCTCAGTTTCCGGTATTGCTACAGGACAGAGACATACTAAATGTCAAGCCACAGGGAAGAAAAATACATGTTACAGTCCAGTGAAAATTGTCATTTATAATACTGGAAATTGTAAACTTATTTAAACACAAGATCAATAAATATATAGAGCAAATGACATAATGAGTCCCAATCCAGCATTTAAAGGGGTTCTGATAGGAATCTCTTGATCTCTTTACCTTACATGGTTAGCACTTAAAAGTAAAATCCCTGCAATATGACATTTAGAAGACCGTGTGAATTATTTTTCTGGATTGGAATACTTAACACTGAATAGTGCTTAACAGTGGCTAGGAAACCTTTTTTTGTTGGTTTTTTAAACACAAAGACATTTGCTGTTATAATGGGATTTGGCACCATAGTCTGTTGTATTAATATAATGCTAATCCATCTAACTAAATAATAACTTGGTAAAGGGCTTAATATTTACCATACACTACAGGCAAAAGATAAGTACATGAGAAAGATACCTGAAAAATCTCAAATGCAATCCAAACCAGTATCAAATAAATACACTTGTGTGATAAATTAGAGAAGCTGGGCATGGAGGTTCATGCTGGTAATTCCAGCTACTTGGGAGGCTGAGGCAGGAGAACTGCTTAAGCCCAGGAGTCTAAGAACAGCCTGGGCAACACAACAAGACCCCACCTCTAAAAAAAAAGAATTAAAAAAAAAAAGAGAGAAACCAGAGGAGCATTTCTTAAAGTGATGTTAAGAGCAACTCAATAGGAATCACTTGGGGTGCTTGCCAAAAATGCAGTTGCCTGATTCCCACTTCAGATTCACTAAATGACAAGCTCTAGTAGGCCCTGAAATGTACATTTTTAACACACAAGTTAAGAGAGTCTTATGCACCCTCAAGTTTGAGAATTACTGGATTGAAGGTTTGCTTGACTATTAGAATAAAAAAATTAGAGAAAAATTCTTGGAACCATACCAGTTGCCTTGGTGGACTTTAACTGCAGTGAAGTAACTCTTCGATGAGGTGATATTAACATATGGCTGATGTGACTCAAGTTTCTATTTTGTAATTTCTGTCTAACAGATATATCCTTCAATGATCATTCCATTCTACTACAAGGAAGCTTAATAACTTTGGCTTGAGATGTGGCCATTCCAAGATTAGTTTATAAAGGTGGAAGATGATGGACTAGCCCACTAGGAGATCAAGGAGCATTTCTTACACAGGTTGACTAACAAAGGCCTTCCAGATTTTACTCGTAACCTTGGGCGGGAGCAGGTGGGAAAGCCTGAACGAAGTCTGAGCATGATTTGGCTATGTTACTTAAGTAATTACTGCGACGACATTGGGCACATATTGGCTTCTGCATAATTAGGCAGAGATGTTAAAAAAAAAAAAAAGCCACTATAGTTTTCCAAATTCTGTAAGTTAGATCAAGTATGCTGTCTTAAAACATAAAATGTTCTAGGCTAACTCCCTGGACTGCATTATAACACTTCCAGGCCTGTGGTGGTGTTACTTCACATTTCATACAAAGACTCCCATGATGCATGATTGCTTACTAGCAAGTCACTGTGGGACACTGACAGCAGCATTTTGACAAAGGCCTGGAGTACATTGTCAAAATGGTTGTCCCCATACAACTTGAAGACACCAAAGCTGACATAATTTCCACACAAGGCAGACTTGAGAGCTGAATAGCAGATGGAGATGCCCTTGAGTTTCATTGGATAAATCTGATCTTTTGAGAGGCTCCCAAGGGACAGGATCTGATTACCTGTTTTAGGGTAAAAGCAGAAAGAGAAAGTGACATAAGTAGATGTCATTCAAAGCAGTTATGGGACACACTATTTAACATTCTTACTTTACTGCGAATGTTCACTTCCTCCCAGCATATTTTTAACAATTTTTTTTTATTCATTGTAATAAAAAATATAAATACATATGGCAATTTACCTGGAAGTACAAAAGGCCCAAGGAAAAATCAATCAAGGATATTGGAAAAGTGCTATATTTTTATCTGCATGGTGATTACACAGATGTATGCATAGATATGTGAAAATTCATTAAGTTGTACTCTTAAGATTAGTTCATTTGGCCAGGTGTCATGGCTCACGCCTGTAATCCCAGCACTTTGGGAGGCCAAGGCGGGCGGATCATGAGGTCAGGAGATCGAGACCATCCCGGCTAACATGGTGAAACCCCGTCTCTACTAAAAATACAAAAAATTAAACGAGCGTGGTGGCGGGCGCCTGTAGTCCCAGCAACTCGGGAGGCTTAGGTGGGAGAACGGCGTGAACCCAGGAGGCGGAGCTTGCAGTGAGCCGAGATCGCGCCACTGCACTCCGGCTTGGGTGACAGAGTGAGACTCCATCTCAAAACAACAACAACAACCAAAAAAAGATTAGTTCATTTTACTTTATGCGTTATCCTGTCAGTAAAAAATTTTAAAAAGTAAGATAAAACTAAGTCAAGAGAAAAAGATAACCTGATTGAGATGTAAATTACCCTAAATTCTCGGCAAATTTTTAAACTTTTATATGAATTTGATTGAATTTGATCTTGAGTTACTTCACTTTTAGGAGCCTCACAGGTTTGGTATATGAATTCAATGAAATAACACACACAGAAGTTCTTGGTGCAGTGTATAGTAAATATTACTTCCTTTTTCTTCTTAGATCCTTCTTCGGAAGATCTCAAGAGATGTTTTAAAAATTGTACTTAAATTCTGTGTTGACCATCAGAAGACAAAGAAATGTTTGTATGATCACCTTAAAATCTTCTATAGTAGTTAGCATTTATAATCAATAATTTGTTTCTGAAATGTGTGCTAGTTAGTATGTTACTAGGCAATACTTGATAATGCTTTAAAAAAATATAAAGTAATATATGTTTCTTACCTCTGCTTTTTCCTGGTCAAATGAGTATTGCTTCTAAAATTGAAACTAAATTCAATTTACAAAATTTAGAAGTATAATATAGTGGCTTATACCGTGTCAACTTAGCTAACAAGAATTAAGTTTCTTAGAATCCACTTCCCTTTATGGTTGTGGGCTACAATTGGCCAAAAGAGAAATTTGTGCGAGATTTGGATGCTGGGAGTGCAGTCGCTGCCATGACTTTCTGAAGGTTGCTGTGGTTAGAGGTGGTGAGAGTAAGAGGTAGAAATGCTGCTCGGTTTCACTTTGTCCTTGTGCTTCCTTGTTCTGTTTGTGTCTAGAACTACCAACCCTGCTGACCAGTATCTCCAAGCACACCACCAAACAGGCGGTAGCACACTTACAGAAGCAATAGCTATGCAGAGGCAACAGCCTTCTACTGACTTCTATACCATAACACCAGCTACCTTCTCACCCCTAATCCTTTCATAGTTCCACTCTAGCACCTAAATGTGCCTGGTTTCTAGATTTCCCTGCAAATTCCAACTATGCCATTATTTCTGGAGGGCCGATTGGTGATTTTTTTCCCCTGAACCTTCAACTCCCCGCTTTGGCCCTATTTCCCCATCTTTGCCTAAGATTATATAAGGTCTAATTTCTAAGATAAGTTATACATTCCAAAAGTATTATTGTGCTTGTTTTTCCTGGTTTGAAGCTTGACTCATATATATATTATGGTAACCCCATGTGTACTAAGAGGTTAAGAAGGACCAATACTTCTAGCAGAGCATGAAACACAGGACCAGCCCAGGGTAAAAGTTCCCTCTTCTTGATCTGCCTTGGTCTGTTCCATGTATGTGGAGCATTTCTATATGCACATTTTCTTCTGTGTAGCCTTAGAAGTCCATGTGACTTTGCTTATAATTTATATATCTGAATGACAAAACCAGTGTCTAGAAGGCTGAAGCATATATTGTAATTTACTCCATATCAAATACTGTACCCTCTTTCATGATCTCATTGTAACTCACCTTAGAGAGATATAATAGTTGCATAAAGATTCAACTCAATATGACAGCATTTATTTAACAGCTACTATGTGTGAGGTGTTGGTATAAACAAATGAATAAAATAAACTCTCTGCCCTGAGGGAGTTCAGTCTGTTGGGGGAAATAGATCTGTAAATAAATAATTCCATACACTGTGACAAATGCCATCGGAGAGGTATGTCAAGATGTTATGTGAACAGAAAAAGAGGCTAACTTTCCTTTGGCAGGAAGGCAGGGGAAAGGCTTCACAGAACAGGTTAAGTTTGAAGGATAATTGAAGTTGCCACACGGACTTGGAAAAAGAGGAGTGTACTCTGGATAGATAAAGCGCAAAGGCATCAATGTCTAAGAAAGTCAGGTACTTCAGAAAAGAACAGTTCTAAACCACTGTTTTTCTACCTTTGCCTCAAATTCAATTTAAACCAAGGTTAGACATTTTCTCTCCTTCCCTTTCCCAAGAAAGAACAGCACTGTATACCCATGTGATGAAAAGAGCTAGGGTAATTTTGGTAATTTTCACTGGTTTTGTGTTTGTTGGGAAGGCCAAGGTAAAAGTGAGAAAACTTTTGGGGCCTTTTTATGCTGATATCCTTATGGGGAAAGTAAAGGTCCTATATTCTGTAGCAACAGATGAAATAAGCAGGCCAAGAACTGCCCGATGGGGAAAAAAAATCTGTAAAGGACAGGATAATCTATCATCAAGAAGCATTATCTAGAATCATAACTGTTGTCTCTGTATTAATATGTTGCAATTTGGCATATATGTCCTGCCTTTTGGACTATGTCAGACACATCTGTATTAACCCATTTATGCTGAACGTTGCAATTTTTTTTGTGTGAAAAATCAGATCTTGGAGATGACCTTGAGCAACAGGATACAAATAACTCCCACAAGCTTAGCGTCCTAATAATGGAACACTAGGCATAAATGGGTTAAGACAGTAATTAATATACTATTTTGACCTTGTAACAGTAGAATGATGAATACTTTTGAAATAGGAAACTACCTCATTTTGCTCAAGTGCCTCAGTGAATGTGATAGCTAGCTGACAACTGTATAGGCTGAATGTCTTCAGTCATCATTGGAAGGCGCAGTTATGTGAAGAGTACTGTGACTTGCTGACGTTCTTTTACTTCAGGTTACTCAACCCACTCTTGTCTCTCTGCAAACCAGCCAAGGTCTCTGGACATAAATGGTTTGGGACAGAATTGAAGCTGTAAAGGCTGGAGGGAATATAGTATTTCCCTTTCAGATTGAAAAAGAGAGCACAATGCAGTGTTGATAAGGATGTAGGAAAATAAAAAAATTGTTGGGAATATAAAATTAGTATAACCATTCTAGAAGGCAATTTGGTAACATTTATTAAAAATATTTTTAAAAGGCTGGGTGAAATGGCTTGCATCTGTAATCCCAGCACTTTGGGAGGCTGAAGGGGATGGATCACTTGAGCCCAGTAGCTTGAGACCAGCCTGGGCAACATGGCAAAATCCTATCTCTACAAAAAATTAGCCAGGTGTAGTGGCATGCATCATTACTCCCAGCTACTTGGGAGGGTGAGGTGGGAGGATCACTTGAGTCCAAGAGGCTGAAGCTGCAGTGAGCCATGATCACACCACTGCACTCCAGCCTGAGTGACAGAGTGAGACCCCGTCTTGAAAAAATATGTGTGTGTAGATCAATTTCTATATTCTAATATTAACATTCCATACCATTTATACCTTTCTACTAGCATCTGCACTCACATATACTGCCTTTAGTAAAAGTCAATCCCTCAACATGTCCAACTAGTTCCCATCTCCTCTCTCTTATGTGCTTAAGGACAAGGCACCAACAATTTTTGCCCTTCTCTACTATGCAATCTTGTTTGTTTGCTATTGGCTCATTCTCATCAGAATACAAGTCACACTATTGTCTCTTCCATAAAAAAAAAAAAAAAAAAAGACACGTAAAACCTTCTCTTGGCCTCACTTCCTCTGTTAGATATTGCTCAATTCATTGTCTCCATTTCTTCTCTTCTCATTCTCTTTTATGCCCGCTCCACTCAAAGTGCTCTTTTCAAGGTTACTAGTGACTTCTGGTTGCTAAATGTAATGGTTGACTCTTAGTCTTCATCTTACTTGATTGACTGGCAACTTTTGATAGGTCATAGGTGACCACCTCGTCTTCCAAGACACATTCTCTCAATTTTCTTCTGTGTTCGCTCAATCTTCTTTGCCAGTTCCTTCTTTTTTACCTTCCAACACTGGAGTGCACCAGAACTCAAATCTAAGTCTTCCTCTATATTTACACTCACCTCTAGTCCTAGTAGGTGTGTTGATGAAGCAAGCACACTCATTCCTAGTTCTTACCTAGTTCTGCAGCTGTAAATATCATTGAATGAGTCAAAGGACTCCCTAGACCTATTTTCCAAACTCCAGAATCAAAAATCCGTATTGGCACTCAACATTTCCACTTGGATATTAATCGACATCTCAAATTTAACATAACCAAAATGGAACTTTAGTCCCCCACACCCATCTTAGCCTTCTCCATCTCCATATAAGATGGCAACTACTTCTTTCTAGTTGCTTGTATTCAAATCTCTTGACTATATTTTTTTCTGTCCTACCATTCATCCAATGAATCAAGAAATTTGATTTGTCTTACCTTCATAGTATATCCAGAATCTGACCACTCCCACTGCTATTACTTTGTTCAAAGCCAGTATCAAACTTTGCCTGAATTACTGCAATATTATCTTATCTGACTTCCCTGCTTACACCTTTAATCCTCTCTAGTCTACCCTTAATATAGCAGCCTGAGTAATGTTTTAAAAACTTAGGTCAGGCCATGTCATTCCTGTGCTCAGAATGTTCCTGAGGTCCTCTGTTTTATTTAGAGTTAAAGTCAAAGCGATGTTAGTGGGCTACAGGCCTTATATGATACTGTTCTTATTACTCTTCCTTTTGTTCACTCTGCTTCAGCTACTGACCTCCTTGCTGCCCTTCAGACATGCCAGATACACTCCTGCCTTAAGACTCTACCACTTGCTGTTTCCTCAGCCTAGAATGGTCTTCAAGAAATTCACGTGACTAACTCCTTTATTTACTGGAAGTCTTTGTTCAAATGTCATATTTTCAATGAGGCCTACCTTGACCACTCTAATAATGCAACATGTCCCTAAATCCCTGGCACTTAAGATATGTGTGTGTATGTTTTTTTCTCTTTTAACAATAAGGAGTTTAAGGATCACAGCAAAGCTGAGAGAGAGGTACAGCGATTACCATACATCTCCTGTCCCCACACATGCACAGCTTCCCTGCTATCAACATCCCCTACTAGAGTGGTGCATTTGTTACAATCTGGACCTATACTGACATATCATTATCAGCCAATGTCATAGTTTACATCAGCATTCACTGTTGGTGGTGTACATTCTGTGGGTTTGGACAAATGTATAATGAACACGCATCCACCATTATAGTATCACACAGAGTTTCAATGCCCCCCAAATCCTCTGCTCTGCCTATTCATCCTTCACTGTCTCCTAACCACTGGCAGCCACTGAGCTTTTACTGTCTTCATAGTTTTCCCTTTTCCAGAATGTCACGTAGTTGGGGTTATATAGTATGTAAAGCTTTTCAGATTGGCTTCTTTCACTCAGTAAGAGTGATTCTTACATATCTTTTTGTAATTTTATAGCTTTATTATTTTTTAGTGCCGAATAACATTCCATTGTCTGGTTGTACTGTTGTTTATTTATCCACTCACCTACTGAAGAAAATCAGTTTTAGCGATTGAGAATAAAGCTGCTATAAATGTCAGTGTACATGTGTTTGTCTGACCATAAGTTTTTGATGCCTTTGGGTAAATACCAAGGGGCATGATTACTGGATCTTACAATGACTATGTTTAGTTTCATAAGAAGCTGCCAAACCGTCTTCTAAAGTGGCCGCACCATTCTGCGTTCTACCAGCAATGAATTAGTGTCTCTGTTGTTTCACTCTCTGGGATTAGATGCCCCCTTATCCTAATCTATTTTCTTTCTTTTCTTTTCTTTTTTTCTTTCTTTTCTTTCTTTCTTTATAGCACTTATTACCTTCTTTTTCTTTTCTAATTTTTTTATGGAGACGGGGTCTCACTGTGATGTCCAGGCTAGTCTCAAACTCCTGGGCTCAATCAGTCCTCCTGCATCAGCCTCCCAAAGTGCTAGAACTACAAGGCATGAGCAGCTGTGCCCAGCCTACCTTCTAATTACTAGTTAATTTCTTTTTTGGTTTGCCCACTGAGGTATCCAAAGAGCCTGTAACAGCACCTGCTGTTCTTATTACACATCTGTTGAATGAATGACTGAAACTCACAAAGCTGAATGTACAAAGTTATTGACTGAAGCACTATGAATGATAATGAAAAAGCAGATGTTCAGCTAAAGGCGATTAATAAATTATAGTATGACCATAAAATGGAATATTTTGCAGCTATTTAAAAAGAGGTAGATTTATATATGCTAACATAGAACAATGACCATAATATAAATAAAAAACAACAAATTACAGAATAGCAAACATGGTATCATGTTTGGGAAAATACGTGTGTATGTACACATAAAAAGCAACTGATGTAATTTTGTTTCCGAACTCTTGGAGTAATGTTGTCCCAATAATGTAATTACAGATTTACGTATGATTCACTACCTTTTTTGAATAAAAGATTTTGTATAGGTTATTTTATAAGCATATTAGTAGATATAAAAATCTTAAAAACATTAACTTGCAACCTCAATATTTCAAACTATTTTGAAGTTTGTTTTCTTTCAATTGTTGCCATGTATATAGAAGTCTAACATGACCTACAGCATAGGTAAAATTTGAATTCTACCTTGATATGGTATTATTTACATTTTCCATAAGCTGGGTAACCTGAAAAGATAATTTTTAATGGTTGCAATGTATTCCACTGAACTGACATATCCTTCTGTGTTATTCAAGCATTTTGCTATTTGTAGCATTTTGTTTGTTTTCCCAGCTTTTACTATTATGGATAATGTAACATCAAGGATCTTTAGCTGTAGTTAGCTGTCCTCTATCATGAGATTATTTCCTTAGAAGAAAAATAGAAATGAGTTTATAAAGGTTATGGACATTTTTATAATTCTTGCTTTTCCATAGAGCCATACCAAGTAACTGAAAAAGAAAAAAAAAATCCCAGTATTTAAAGCTTACAGTTTATTTTGAAATCATTATATATTTTTTCTTATTTGTTGAAAGGAGTTTCAACTAGATGCACAATTGTTAACTGGTGGCTACCAGCAAAACCTACTTCTAGTCCCTCAGTCAGATGCAACCACTTCTTGAGTGATCTCATGTGCAAACAATAGACTTAGGTATTGGGGAAAGTCTTGTCCCAGACTGAATAGTAACAAAAAGAAAACTATATTGAAGATGGCAAGATGGCAAGGATCCTACATATAGTTTTTAGAGTAGTACACAATATTCTATAAATTCCCAAGAACTGGTATACTTTTCTTTGTGTGATAATATGAATTTTGTAAAATCATATTATCATATAGGAGGCAATCATGTTGAGACAGGAAAGGAAGAGTAGACATAATTTTATGTCTACTAACATTGTATGCTAATTTAAATAACAATTCTGGCCAGGCGTGGTGCTGAAGCCTGTGATCCAAGGACTTTGGGAGGCTGAGGGGGGAGGATTGCTTGAGGTAAGGAGTTTGAGAAAAGCCTGGGCAACATAGTCCTCACTATGTTGCCCAGTGAGGGCATAGTCCTCTACTTAAAATAAAAAAAAAAAAAAAAAAAAACAAGGCATGGTGGTACATGCCTGTAGTCCCAGCTACTCAGGAAGTTGAGGCGGGAGGATATCCTGAGCCCAGGACTTCGAGGGTTCAGTGAATTATGATCATGACACTGCACTCCAGCCTGGGTGACAGAGTGAGATCTTGTCTCAACAAAAAACAAAACCAAACCAAAAAAAGCCTAATTCTATTCCTTTCTCTTCTAGCTTTACATCAAATAATTCACCTACCACAACGCTATCAAAGTGGTTTCTCAAAAATGTAAATATGGTCATACTATGCAGTATTTTCCTTAAAGAATGTGTATCTTCAAGGATAAAGTTGTAATTCTTTTTTTTTTTTTTTTTTTTAAACAGAGTCTTGCGCTGTCGCCCAGGCTGGAGTGCAAAGGTGTGATCTCAGCTCACTGCAACCTCTGTCTCCCAGGTTCAAGCAATTCTCTTGCCTTAGCCTCCCAGGTAGCTGGGATTACAGGTGCCTGCCACCACACCTGGCTAATTTTTTGTATTTTTAGTAGAGACGGGGTTTTACCATGTAGGCCAGGCTGGTGTCGAACTCCTGACCTCAGGTGATCCATGTGCCTCGGCCTTCCAAAGTGCCAGGATTACAGGCGTGAGTCACCGTGCCCAGCCTAAAGTTGTAATGCTTTACTTTGACCCAAAAGTTACTTCATAACTGGTTGTCTCTCACTGCCTAAAGCTTCTTAACATTAGCTTTAGTCTTCAGTAATTTTGAAATTCCTTGAGTTTCCTAACCAACCAGGCTGTTCTATATTTACGTGCTTTGTAAAATCTATTTTCTCCTTTAAATGCCCTTCTATAACTTCTGAGCCTTATTCTTTTTCCTTCAAGAAATATTGCCTTCTCTAAACCCCCCGTTTCAGCTAGAAATCTCTTCTGGGCTCCTATGGCACTCTAAGTACTTCTCAAGGATAACCCAGAGCACAACACATCATAATTCTTTCTTCATTTGTCTGACACCCCTGCTGGACTTAAGTTCCTTAAGGGAAGAAACAGTAAGATTCTTTTTTTTTTTTTTTTTGAGACGGAGTTTTGCTCTTGTTGCCTAGGCTGAAGTGCAATGGCACGATCTCAGCTCACTGCAACCTCCGCCTTCTGGGTTCAAGCAATTCTCCTGCCTCAGCCTCCTGAGTAGCTGGAATTACAGGCACACGCCACCACACCCGGCTAATTTTGTATTTTTAGTAGAGATGGGGTTTCTCCATGTTGGACAGGCTGGTCTTGAACTCCCAACCTCAGGTGACCCACCCTCCTTGGCCTCCCAAAGTGCTGGGATTACAGGTGTGAGCCACCATGCCCTGGTGGATTCTTTTTTTCTTTTCCTTTTGCATCTTATTTATCTTCCTATGTCTCACAGGATCAGAAACATATTAACAGTAAATGCTCAGCCAGGCACAGCGGCTCACGCCTGTAATCCTAGCACTTTGCGGGGCCGAGGCGGGCAGATCACTTGAGGTCAGGAGTTTGAGACCAGCCTGGCCAACATGGTGAAACACCGTCTCTACCAAAAATACAAAAATTAGCAGGGCATGGTGGTGGGCACCTGTAATTCCCGCTACTTGGGAGGCTGAGGAAGAAGAATCGCTTGAACCCAGGAGGCAGAGGTTGCAGTGAGCTAAGACCATACCACTGCATGCCAAGCCTGGGTGACAGAGCAAGACTGTTTCAAACAAAACAAAACAAAACAAGTAAATGCTCAACAAATGTTAGGTGCATGGATGAAGGAATCCACTGAAATCTAAGCACGTGTTCAGCTCAAGGCCTTGCTTTGATCCTGGTTTTGGGATCCTCAAGGTGTTGATCATTCCACTGCCTCCACAAGACTTTTGTGAACCTTACTCTTTGCTACTTTGTAATCATATGCCCTAACCAACTGATAAGATCTAAGACCGTATCCATAGTTCCTGGACAATCTATTCTCTCGAGAACTGTTATTTTTTGGTGACATTTTATTAGCTCTCTAGTTATTTTAAGACCAATGAATTCTTTAGCTATCTTCTTGTAATCATTTATACATAAGTATCATTTATACATAACTCCTTGGAAATATTGTGAGTTCAGTTCCAGACCACTACAATAAAGCAAATATCCCAATAAAGTTAGTCATACAACTTTTTTCTTGTTTCTCAGTGCATATAAAAGTTTACACTGTACCGTAGTCTATAAACTGTGCAACAACCTTATGTCTAAAATAATAATGTATACACTATAATTAAAAATATTTTATTGCTAAAAATTCTAGCAATCATCTGAGCCTTTAGGGAGTTGTAATCTTTTTCCTGGTGGAAGGTCTGGTCTCGATGTTGATAGCTGCTGACCGATCAGGGTAGGTGCCAAAGGTTGAGGTGGCTGTGGCAATTTCTTAAAATAAGACAACAATGAAATCTGCTGCATCAATTGACTTCCTTTCACAAAAGATTTCTCTGTAGCATACGATGCTGTTTGATAGCATTTGACCCACAGGAGAACTTCTTTAAAAACTGGAGTCAATCCTCTCAAACTGTGCTGCCACTTTATCAACTAAGGTTATGTATTTTTTTTTTTTTTTTTTTTGAGACGGAGTCTCGCGCTGTCACCCAGGCTGGAGTGCAGTGGCCGGATCTCAGCTCACTGCAAGCTCCGCCTCCCGGGTTCATGCCATTCTCCTGCCTCATCCTCCCGAGTAGCTGGGACTACAGGCGTCCGCCACCTCGCCCGGCTAGTTTTTTGTATTTTTTTTTTAGTAGAGACGGGGTTTCACCATGTTAACCAGGATGGTCTCGATCTCCTGACCTCGTGATCCGCCTGTCTCGGCCTCCCAAAGTGCTGGGATTACAGGCTTGAGCCACCGCGCCCGGCAGGTTATGTAACATTTTAAAGCTTTTTACCACAAGTAGATTCCATCGTTGGTCATCCAGAAGAAGCGACTCCTCATCCATTCAAGTTTGATCATGAGACTGTGGCAGTTCAGTCACATCTTCAGTCCCCACTTCTAATTATAGGTCTCTTGCTGTTTCAACCACATCTGCAGTTAACTTCCCCCCCTGAAGTCTTGGAACTCTTCGAAGTCACCCATGAGGGTTGGAATCAACTTCTTCCAAACTCCTGCTAAATGTTGATTTTCACCTCCTCCTGTGAATCACAAATGTTCCTGATGGCATCTAGTATAGTGAATCCTTTCTGGAAGGTTTTCAATTTACTTTGTCCAGATCCATCAGAGGAATCACTATCTATGGCAGCTACAGCCTTGTGGAATGTATTTCTGAATAATACGACTTGAAAGTCAAAATTACTCCTTGACCCATGGGCTGCAGAATGGATGTTGTGTTAGCAGACATGAAAACAACATTAATCTCCTTGTACATCTCCATCAGAGCTCCTGGGTGACCAGGTGCACTGTCAGTGAGCAGTAACCTTTTGAAAGGCATCTTTTTCTGAGCAGTAGGCTTCAACAGTGGGCTTAAAATAGTAAAGCATGCTGTAAACAGATGTGCTGTCATCCAGTCTTTGTTGCTATATTTCTAGAGCACAGGCAGAGTAGATTTAGCATAATTCTTAAGGGCCCTAGGATTTTCAAAATGGTGAATGAGTATTGGCTTCCGCTTCAAGTCACCGTCAGCATCAAGCCCTAACAAGAGAGTCAGCTTGTCCTCTGAAGACTTCTCTGGCTGTGAAAGTCCTAGATGGCATCTTCTTCCAATAGCATTTTGTCTCCATGAAAAATGTTGTTTAGTGTAGCTACCTTCATCAAAATGAATCTTAGCTAGATCATCGTGATAACTTGCTGCAGCTTCTCCATCAGCACTTGCTGCTTCACTTTGCAGTTTGATGTTATGGAGATGGCCTCTTTCTGTAAACCTCACGAACCAACCTCTGCTAGCTTCCAACTTTTCTTCTGTAGCCTCCTCACCTCTCTCAGCCTTCGTAGAAGTGAACAGAGTTAGAGCCTTACTCTGGATTAGGCTTTGCCTTAAGGGAATATGATGACTGGTTTGATCTCAGACTACTAAAACCTTCTCCATATCAGCAATAAGGTTGTTTCACTTTTTTTTTTTTGTAATCATGTGTGTGTTTGCTAGTGTAGAATTTTTAATTTCTTTCAAGAGCTTTTCCTTTGCATTCACCACTTGGCTGTTTGGTGTGAGAGGCCTAGCTTTTGACCTGTCTCAGCATTTGACATGCCTTCTTCCCTAAGCTTAATCATTTCTAGCTTTTGATTTAAAGTGAGACATGTACAACTCTTCCTTTCACTTGAATACTTAGAGGCAATTGTAGCATTATTCATTGGCCTAATTTCAATATTGCTGTGTCAGAGAATAGGGAGACCGGAGGAGAGGTGAAGAGATGGGGAATGGCCAGAGCGGAGCAGTCAGTACACACACATTTATTAATGTGACTCAGAGACACAAAGTCAGCATATGCTGGCACTGATATACTTGCTCGATGCAGGGTTGCTGTAAACCTTCAAATTATAAAAAATGCAGTATCTGCAAAGTACAAGAAAAAGCAGTATGCCTGTATACCATCCTAATTTTCCATTCTTACAACACTTCTGATAGTACATGCAAGTGATTTTCAGCCTCTTTTTTTTTTTTTTAAAAAAAAAAGCCCTAACAGGTGATAGCTTTTACGGACAAGTCTAGTGTAACTACAAAGATGGGTGGTTCTGGTCAAAGTGGCAAAGTAGTTTTCTTTCCCCCTTTTTCTGGAGGGCTGCTGTGGCACTTTCACAGGCCCCTAAAGCTCTGCAAAACCAACGGTGAAAACAAATGGCCTGTTATCTAGGTGATGACGAGAAACAGTGGCTTGTATACCACTTTACAAATTCAATTTATGCATATTAAGTTATACCTTACATACACCCAGAGCATATACTGCTTAAAAGAACCCTGATGTAAATTCTTATGTACAGTGAATAATCATAGCTTGTACCATCCATTTTTAAAGTTTAGAATCTTTATACATTGCATTCTTAAATCAGGTACCTAAGGAAGAAATGAAGCAGTTCTATTTTGGCCAATCTTATGAAAACAATCATTATTTCTCCCTTCTGTGCACTCTTCAACCAACAGATGTCACTAAAGATACCAGGACCCAGAGGCAAAGAGAAGGAAAGATTAGACAAATGGAAATTGAACATAAAAATCATCCAGTTCTTAAAACTGAGAAGTAGGTTTCCAAAGTAATAACATTTATTACACTGCATGCAACATTTTAACCAAAAATTTAAGAAAGAAATTTCTTTTATTAAGTTGCTCAGGCTGAACGGATCATAGCACTAAGTTTTGAAATACATGTTCTTGAAGCAATTTAAAACTCATTAGAAATAATAGGCTTGGGCTAGTAGAAAATGTGGTAAAATTTAATCCTCACCCAAATGTTACCTGGGCTGTACAAACAGGAAATTGTTTTGTGCTACTGTGGCTAACCTCATTGCTGACCCTGAGCTGTAACGGCAAGAGGAGCTGAGAGCTGAAGCAAAATTAAAAACTTACATCAAAGTATATCATGACAGACTGTAGATAAATAAAACAGCATATCAAAAGTATTGTTTTTCTGCCAGTCTCACAGAGCAGTGAGGTGGAGGTATTTCACAAAATACATAACAAGTCAGTTGCATTTGGAAATGATTCCTTCCCTCTCTGCACCGCCCTGATCACTGACTAACAAAAAACTGCTCATGAGAGGTGATCAGAGAAGAAACCCAGTGAGGATGGAAACAGAAGGGATCACAGAATGTTCTGGCCTTTTTCCTCTAATGGCTTCCCTTTCCTTCACCTCGGCTTACCAAAGAAATAAACAATCCTGGCTCTTCTGTGCCCTCCCAGTCACTCTTTCCCTCATCTTGTAGACTCCTGAATGGCAACTACATGATCTTCCTCCAATGTGTATATTAGAATTTTCAGAGGTAAAAGCATGGGTAATAAAACATTACAGAAGGTAGACAGACAAATTGGATGGCTTATGTGGACCAGCAAGAGAATCAGTAGAGGTTAAGGACATTTTTCTATTATTCTATGTAAAGTGCATGCATCAAAGTCACTGTCAGAGTCACTGGTGACCCAGTTGAAGGACACTTTTCCATTGAACCTTTGATTTCCTTTAAGTTTTGAGATAGAAATAACCATACTTTAAAGAACAGTGCTTCATCATAAATATCCATGGTAAAATCTTACTTTGGCAAATCCCAAGAGGCAGTAAAGAATATGAAAAGACTACTGTCAGTATGACTGAATGAAATTCCAATTCAGCTACTTGCTAGCTATTTAATATTTGGCAAAGTTTTTAACCTCTATGAGCTTCAATTTCTTCCTAACAGTAATCACAGTCAGTAACTACTCTAAGGGCTTTCCATACATTACCTAACTGAAGTCTCACAACCACGTCTTTGAGGTATGTAGTATTTTCTCTAACGAGAAGCTGAAGCAAGAGAGGCTTGCAACTTAACCAAGGTCATATAACTAGTGAGTAGCACATAATACCTACCTTGAGAATTCAACAGGGTAATGTATGATAAATGGTCTAATATAAGACTATAAAAGCTGGTAACAAAAGGAAGGCTAGCAGTACTATTAGTCTAAATTGAGGAGCAGAGCCTTACTCTAACCTCGTCTTTCTTCCGGGTAAGAAAACTCCTTACTGGCTTTTCTTTGCAAGAATGCTCTGAAGGTTTTGCCTCTTCCCCCACTCCACTTCACTTCTCCTATCCTTTCATTTCCTTTCTCTTCTGTCTCCTCTTCCTCCTCCTCCAAGATAATCCTCACATAGTTATTTTTCTCAACTTTTGCTGCAATGCCTTTTTCTATGTCAGACAACCCAACAGAGAACGGAAGAACTTTTGAAGCCCATAGATTTGGCATTGTTCTGTCAGATTCCTTTTGGTGTCACTTACTGGACATACATTCTGTCCTAGAAAGTCAGTGATACTGGAAGAGGAAGCTGGCTTCTCTTAACAGCCCTAGTGCAACAGTAAATAAGCCGCCAAAGAAAAAATACATTTAGTGAAAAGAAAGATCCAGAGAAAGGGGTAGGAATGATACAATTGTAACTGGTAACAGGAATCTAACGTATGCATAGTTAAAGTCCTATTGATTACTAAGAGATTCTTACATAAGTGCTGTTTATTTCCTTTAAATAAGTGAGGAAATAGAAACTCATCACTGGTTACAGGCAGAGGAAGCAGGGCAGTGTGATCCAAACAGGAAGCACTGCTGAGCAAAACAATGATGTGGGTTGTTGAACCCCTGTCCAAAGAAGGCTGGCTTGGTGAGTATAACAGATAGGCTTTGGAACAAGGAGAGGCATAAACAGTGATTAACTATTCCATGTTACCTCCTGGGTCAGGCCGTTTACCAGAACAGCTCAATTAACCTTTTTAATCCCAACTAGGCAGGTAAGTCAGTAGGTATTTAGTAGTCCTAATTTTATACAAGAGAAAACTAGTCACAAAGAGGTATATATAGTATTTTAGCTGAAGGTCATGGAGTTGATAAAGTATTGGTAATAGGATTAGTACTCAGATCTTATAAATTCAAAAACTGTGCTTTTTCTAATATACCATGCTGTTTTTGAAAAAAGGTCCAGACACACATCTTATATGACAAAACATGGAACAGAATTAGATATACACTAAAAGTATGGCAAATTGTATTAGAATTTTTAAAAATGCGTCCATTTTTACCTCTAGGAGGCAAAGTATTTCCACTTTATATGATTTTATTTTTTATTTTTTGAGACAGAGTTTCGCTCGTTGCCCAGGCTAGAGCACAATGATGCAATATTGGCTCACTGCAACCTCTGCTTCCCGGGTTCAAACGATTCTCCTGCCTCAGCCTCCCGGGTAGCTGGGATTACAGGTGCCCGCCACCACGCCTGGCTAATTTTTTGTATTTTTAGTAGAGATGGGGTTTCACCATGTTGATCAGGCTGGTCTTGAACTCCTGGCCTCAAGTGATCTGCCTGCCCTGGCCTCCCAAAGTGCTGGGATTATAGGCATAAGCCATTGTACCTGGCCCACTTTATATGATTTTAATGTGTCTATTTTCAAACAGGATACAAAAGTTGTGGCAATGTAGTTACTGGTACAGATGAAAATAAGAGAGTACAAGTTTACTCTCCTATATAGGTGCTTTCTCTAGTTTTTACATATGAAAAATCTCAAATTCTACAAATCAGATGTGCAATTAAAATGAAGTATTTTTAATGGAGGCCTACAATGTATACAGATCAGAGCCCCAGAATGTGTTCTGAAATGAGGTAAAAACAACTTAAAACACCCATTTTTTCTTTTTAAAAATAGGCTTTTACTTTAGAAAAAGTGATAATGCTTCTATTGGTTGTTCTTACATACATGCACAAACACATGCAGAATTAAAATAAAGACACTTTATAAAATTTTATAAAGTTTGTTTCTTGATACTCAAAAAGAAATAGGAGAAGCACGGCTGGGTGCAGTGGCTCATGCCTGTAATCAATCCCATTACTTTGGGAGGCCAAGGTGGGTAGATCACTTGAGGTCAGGAGTTCGAGATCAGCCTGGCCAACATGGTGAAACCCTGTCTCTATTAAAAATACAAAAATTAGCCAGGTGCGGTGGCGTGCCTATAACCCCAGCTACTCGGGAGGCTGAGGTGGGAGGATCACCTGAGCCTGGGATGCGGAGGTTGCAGTGAGCTGAGATTGTGCCACTGCACCGTCCAGTCTGGGTGTCAGAGTGGGACTCCATCTCAAAAAAAAAAAAAAAAAAAAAAAAAAAAAAAAATCAGGCAATTTTTAAGACTAAATTTACTTAAGACTTTGCTGTTGCTTTGGGAAAGAACAGATGGGGGAAAAAAGGACACGGAAACATTTATCAAGGAGAAGTGCATTGCACAGAGCCCAGCTCAGTTGACATTCAGTAACTGTGTGCCAAATTAGATTACAGAGGGTTTTTATCCACCCTATCTCCATTCCCTATCTACATACAGGTCACAGAGAGTAGAGAATTTCATTGATGACAGTGTCAGAATTGGCAAATATTAGAGTTTATGGTAGTTGTAAGGGCCAAACTGCTAAACAAATACTAAATTTAGGACTATAATTGAATAGAACAATCTTTCCTGTAGAACTCTGCTTCTAGAGGTGCAGTACCCAAAAGTTCCTCATAAAAAGATATTTACTCCTCTTTACAAGGATATTCTCCCACAATTCAGTGACATTCTGGTTTAAGCATTCCTTGGTTCAACATAGTAAACTCCCTAATGTAACTCTGAGCAATTTTGAATATGCTGTAACTTTTCAATATTCTATCTAGAGTATTCCCTCATCTACTGACACTGCAATTTTATCCAAAAGAAATTCATCAAGTTGGTCAGGCATGATTTAGTCAAAGGCATGCTGCTTACTTCTCCTGATGCCAATATGATAGCTACCTGGCTTTTTGCACTTGTATTACCCACTTCACAAATTCATAAAGATATGAAAGTTCAAAAGAACAAAATAACTAACATCTTTCTTTCCTCCAAAGAGATAAAACGATATTGCAGAGACACATGGAAAAGGATACTCACCATAAGTGCAAACCATTTTACTAGCTTCTCTGAAGAGAAGAATTCCATTAGGAGATGATACATCAAAATTCAGACGCTGGGATCTAAGAAATACAGAAAAAAAATGGACTATATGTGAAGATAAAGAAACCAAACACAGATTTCAAATGCCTAGCATTTTCATTTATAAGAATTAGCAGCAGTACAATTGTCTCTTAAATTCCACTCCATTTTATAAACTGTTGATAACATACGTATGCTGATTTCTTCACTCTAAAGATAGTAGGACAATTAGGAAGAATTATTTTCATTTATTTGCTAAATCAAAGAGTTCTTTTTTTATCTGTCAAAACGATATCCTGACATTCTTTATCACAGATTTCTTGCCCCTTCTTTCATGCCAACTGGATAATGGATAATAATAAAACATCCCAGGTGTCTAAGTTTAGACAAATACTTGGATAATGATATATATTTACATTTGAGGTTTCCTGCAGTGCCTGATATACATTTTTAAAACAAATTCTAAAGTGATGAATAGGAAATCCAGTACTTTTAAAATACTGCACATATGTGTAATGAATTACCTGATACTTCAAGCATATTTCAAACACGTGACAGTTTCCACTACATACAACTTAAGTAAAGAGAAACAAATCTCATAAGTTCACTGAGAGCAATTCTACTTCCCTGGTTCCTGCTGGGGTTGGAGAAGTGTAAACAGGGTAAAGAACTAACATGACCTCCTGACATATTTGATTTTTAAACATTGCTTTGGCTTTTAAGAAATAGTGGCATTTTAAAAAAAGGATTAGCAAAACAAAAACTACCAAAAAGCAAGACATTGCTAAAGACCTGTTTACCAAGAATAAAACAACTTTTTGCTTTTCCATGCTTTTTAAAAATGCTTTAGTATTAAGTGCAATGATTACCTATTAGAAATATTATTATGAACATATGATTGTTGGCATGCAAGTTCTGATTAAAGAAATGCACATACATAATTTGCATTAAATTCTAGAGAAATATAGGCAAGATATCATTTTCCAAAATAACAAAATTTCAGAAGATAATTCTTAGGACAGTTGTGCTAGGTAAGAATCATCTGGGCCAGGCGCAGTGGCTCATGCTTGTAATCCCAACACTTTGGGAGGCCGAGACAGGTGAATCACCTGAGGTCAGGAGTTTGAGACCAGCCTGGCCAATATGGCAAAACCCTGTCTCTACTAAAAACACAAAAATTGGCCAGGTGTGGTGGCACATGCTTGTATCCCAGGTACTCAGGAGGCTGAGGCAGGAGAATCACTTGAACCTGGGAGGCGGAGGTTGCAATGAGTCAAGATTGGGCCACTGCACTCCAGCCTGGGCAACAGGCTGAGACTCCGTCTCAAAAAAAAAAAAAAAAAAAAAAAAAAAAAGAATCATCTGGGGAGGGGCCAAGATGGCCGAATAGGAAGAGCTCCAGTCTGCAGCTCCCAGCGAGACCAGTGCAGAAGGTGGGTGATTTCTGCATTTCCAAGTGAGGTACCCAATTCAGCTCACTGGGACTGGTTAGGCACGGAGGATGAGCAGAAGCAGGATGGGGCATCATTTCACCTGGGAAGCACAAGGAGCTGGGGACCTCCATCCCTCAGCCAAGGGAAGCCATGAGGAAATGTGCTACCCGGCCGGGTTACTATGCTTTTCCCATGGTTTTTGCAATACGCAGATCAGGAGATTCCCTTGTGTGCTTATACCACCACGGTCCTGGGTTTCAAGCACAAAACTGGGCAGCTGTTTGGGCAGACACCGAGCTAGCTGCAGGAGTAATGTTTCACACTCCGGTGGCACCTGGAACCCTAGTGGGACAGAACCATTCACTCCCCTGGAAAGGGGGCTGAAGCCAGGGAACCAAGTGGTCTTGCTCAGCAGTCCCACTCCCATGGAGCCCAGCAAGCTAAGAACACTGGCTTGAAATTCTCACTGCCAGCACAGCAGTCTGAAGTTGACCTGGGACAATCGGGCTTGGTGGGAGGAGGGGCATCCGCCATTACTGAGGTTTTAGTAGGCAGTTTTCCCCTGACAGTGCTAAGGAGGCTGGAAGGTCTGGGCTAGGTGTGGCAAAGCGGCTGTGGCCAGGCTGCTTCTCTAGATTCCTCCTCACTGGGCAGGGCATCTCTGAAGGAAAGGTAATAGTCCCAGTCAGGGGCTTGTAGACAAAACCCCGATCTTCCTGGGACAGAGCACCTGAAGGAAGGGGCGACTGTGGGTACAACTTCAGCAGATTTAATCATTCCTGCCTGCTGACTCTGAAGAGAGCAGCCGATCCTGGCAACAGGGATTCTCCCAGCACAGCACACCAGCTCTGCTAAGGGACAGACTGCCTCAAGTTGGTCCCTGACCCCCGTGCTTCCTGAATGGGAGAAACCTCCCAACAGAGGTCGACACACAGGAGAGCTCTGGCTGGCATCAGGCTGGTGTCCCTCTGGGACAAAGCTTCCAGAGGAAGGAGCAGGCAGCAACCTTTGCTGTTCTGCAGCCTCCACTAATGATACCCAGGCAAACAGGGTCTGGAGTGGACCTCCAGCAAACTGCAGCAGACCTGCAGAAGAGGGACCTGTTAGAAGAAAAACTAACAAACACAAAGCAACAACATCAGCATGAACATGAAGGACCCCCATACAAAAACTCCATTTAAAGGTCATCAGCCTCAAAGATCGAAGTTAGATACATACACAAAGATGAGGAAAAACCAGCAGAAAAAACACTGAAAATTCCAAAAACCAGAATGCCTCTTCTCCTCCAAATGATCGCAGCTCCTCTCCAGCAAGGGCACAAAACTGGAGAGAATGAGAAAGACGAATTGACAGAAGTAGGCTTCAGAAGATGGGTAATAACAAACTCCTCTGAGCTAAAGGAGCATGTTCTAACCGAATGCAAGGAAGCTATGAACCTTGATAAAAGGTTAGAGAAGCTGCTAACTGGAATAATCAATTTAGAGAAGAACATAAATGACCTGATGGAGCTGAAAAACATGGCATGAGAACTTCGTGAAGCATACACAAGTATCAACAGCCAAATTGATCAAGCGGAAGAAAGAGTATCAGAGACTGAAGATAAACTTAATGAAATAAAATGTGAAGACAAGATTAGACAAAAAAGAATGGAAAGAAAGGAAAGAATAAAGCCTCCAAGAAAAATGGGACTATGTGAAAAGATCAAACCTGCCACTGATTGGTGTACCTGAAAGTGATAGGGAGAATGGAACCAAGTTGGAAAACACATTTCAGGATATTCTTCAAGAGAACTTCTCCAACCTAGCAAAACGGGCCAACATTCAAATTCAGGAAATACAGAGAACACCACTAACATACTCCTCGAGAAGAGCAACTCCAAGACACATAATCGTCAGATTCTCCAAGGTTGAAACGAAGGAAAAAATGTTAAGGGCAGCCAGAGAGAAAGGTCAGGTTACTCACAAAGGGAAGCCCATCAGACTAACAGCGGAATCTCTCTGCAGAAACCCTATAAGCCAGAAGAGAGTGGGGGCCGATATTCAACATTCTTAAAGAAAAGAATTTTCAACCCAGAATTTCATATCCAGACAAACTAAGCTTCATAAGCAAAGGAGAAATAAAATCCTTTACAGACAAGCAAATGCTGAGGGATTTTGTCACCACCAGGTCTGCCTTACAAGAGCTCCTAAAGGAAGCACTCAATATGGAAAGGAAAAACTGGTACCAGCCACTGCAAAACACACCAAAATATAAAGACCAATGACACTATGAAGAGACTGCATCAACTAATGTGCAAAATAACCAGCTAGCATCATGATGACAGGATCAAATTCACATATAATATTAACCTTAAATGTAAATGAGCTGAATGCCCCAATTAAAAGATACAGACTGGTAAATTGGCTAAAAGGTTAAGACCCATCAGTGTACTGTATTCCGGAGACCCATCTCATATGCAAACACACACATAGGCTCAAAATAAAGGGATGGAGGAATATTTACCAAGCAAATAGAAAGAAAGAAAAAAAAAGCAGGCGTGGCAATCCTAGTCTCTGAGATGAAACAGACTTAAAAAAACAAAAAACAAAAACCAAAAAAACGAAGGGCGTTATGTAATGGTAAAGGGATCAATGCAACAAGAAGAGCTAACATAAATATACATGCACCCAATACAGGAACACCCAGATTCATAAAACAAGTTCTTAGAGACATATAAAGAGATTTAGACTCCCACACAGTAATAGTGGGAGACTTTAACACCCCACTGTCAACATTAGACAGATCGATGAGATAGAAAATTAAGAAGGATATTCAGGACTTGAACTCATGTCTGGACCAAGTAGACCTAATAGACATCTACAGAACTCTCCACTCCAAATCGACAGAGTATATATTCTTCTCAGTGCCACATTGCACGTATTCTAAAATCGACTACATAATTGGAAGTAAAACACTCCTCAGCAAATGCAAATGAACAGAAATCATAACAAACAGTCTCTCAGACCACAGTGCAATCAAATTAGAACTCAGCATTAAGAGACTCACTCAGAACCACACAACTACAGGGAAACTGAATAACCTGCTCCTGAATGACTACTGGGTAAATAATAAAATTAAGTCAGAAAAAAATAAGTTCTTTAAAACCAATGAGAACAAAGAGACAACGTACCAGAATCTCTGGGACACAGCTAAAGCAGTGTTAAGGGGAAATTTATAGCACTAAATGCCCACAACAGAAAGCTGGAAAGATCTAAAATAGACACCTTAACATCACAATTAAAAGAACTAGAGAAGCAAGAGTAAACAAATTCAAAAGCTAGCTGAAGACAAGAAATAACTAAGATCAGAGCAGAACTGAAGGAGATAGAGACATGAAAAATCCTTTGAAAAATCAATGAATCCAGGAGTTGTTTTTTTTTTTTGAAAAAATTAACAAAATAGATGGACCACTATCTAGATTAATAAAGAAGAAAGAAGAATCAAATAGACACAATAAAAATGATAAAGGGAATATCACCACTGATCCCACAGAAATACAAACTACCATCAGAGAATACTATAAACACCTCTACACAAATAAACTAGAAAATCCAGAAGAAATGGATAAATTCCTGGACACATACACCTTCCCAAGACTAAACCAGGAGCAAGTCAAATCCCTGAAAAGATCAATAACAAGTTCTGAAATTGAGGCAGTAATTAATAGCCTACCAAACAAAAAAAGCCCAGACAGATTAACAGCCAAATTCTACCATAGGTACAAAAAGGAGCTGGTACCATTCCTTCTGAAGCTGTTCCGAACAATAGAAAAAGACAGACCCCTCCCTAACTCATTTTATGAGGCCAGCATCATCCTGCTACCAAAACCTGGCAGAAATACAACAAAAAAAGAAAATTTCAGGTCAATATCCCTGATGAACATTGATGCGAAAATCCTCAATAAAATACTGACAAACTGAATCCAGCAGCACATTAAAAAGCTTATCCACCACGATGAAGTTGGCTTTATCCCTAGGATGCAAAGCTGGTTCAACATATGCAAATCGATAAACATAATCCATCACATAAACAGAACCAATGACAAAAGTCACATATGATTATCTCAATAGATGCAGAAAAGGTCTTCGATAAAATTCAACATCCCTCCATGCTAAGAACTCTCAATAAACTAGGTATTGATGGAACATATCTCAAAATAGTAAGAGCTATTTATGACAAACCCACAGCCAATATCATACTGAATGGGCAAAAACTGGAAGCATTCCCTTTGAAAACCAGCACAAGACAACGATGCCCTCTCTTACTACTCCTATTCAACGAAGTATTGGAAGTTCTGGCCAGGGCAATCAGGCAAGAGAAAGAAATAAAGGGTATTCAGATAGGAAGACAGGATGTCAAATTGTCTCTGTTTGCAGATGACGTGATTGTATATTTAGAAAACCCCATTGTCTCAGCCCCAAAACTCCTTAAGCTGATAAGCAATTTCAGCAAAGTCTCAGGGTATAAAATCAATGTGCAAAAATCACAAGCATTCCTATACACCAACAGTAGACAAGCAGAGAGCCAAATAATGAGTGAACTCCCATTTGCAATTGCTACAAAGAGAATACAATACTTAGGAATACAACTTATAAGGGACGTGAAGGACCTTTTCAAGGAGAACTACAAACCACTGCTCAAGGAAATAAGAGAGGACACAAACAAATGGAAAAACATTCCATGCTCATGGATAGGAAGAAATCAATATCATGAAAATGGCCATCCTGCTCAAAGTAATTTATAGATTACATGCTATTCCCATCAAACTACCAGTATCTTTCTTTGCGGAATTAGAAAAAACTACTTTAAATTTCATATGGAACCAAAAATGAGCCCGTGTAGCCAAGACAATCCTAAGCAAAAAGAACAAAGCTTGAGGCATCATGCCACCTGACTTCATACTATACTGCAAGGCTACAGTAACCAAAATAGCATGATACTGGTACAAAAACAGATACATAAACCAATGGAACAGAACAGAGGCCTCAGAAATAACACCACACATCTACAACCATCTGATCTTTGACAAATCTGACAATAACAAGCAATGGGGAAAAGATCTATTTAATAAATGGTGCTGGGAAAACTGGCTAGCCATATGCATTAAACTGAAACTGGACCCCTTCCTTACACCTTATGCAAAAATTAACTCAAGATGGATTAAAGACTTAAATGTAAAAACCAAAACCATAAAAATCCTAGAAGAAAACCTAGGCAATACCTTTCAGGACATAGGCATGGGACTTCATGATGAAAACACCAAAAGCAATTGCAACAAAAGCCAACATTGACAAACAGGATCTAATCAAACTGAAGAGCTTCTGCACAGCAAAAGAAACATCATCAAAGTGAACAGGCAACCTACAGAATGGGAGAAAATTTTTGCAAGCTACCCATCTGACAATGGTCTAATATCCAGAATCTACAAGGAACTTAAACAAATTTACAAGAAAAAAACAAACAACTCCATCAAAAAGTGAGCATAGAATATGAACAGATACTTCTCAAAAGAAGACATTTATGTGGCCAACAAAATATGAAAAAAAAAAAGCTCATCATCACTGGTCATTAGAGAAATGCAAATCAAAACCACAGTGAGATCCCGTCTCATGCCTGTTAGAATGGTAATCATTAAAGAGTCAGGAAACGACAGATGCTGGTGAGGCTGTGGAGAAAAAGGAACGCTTTTACATTGTTGGCAGGAGTATAAATCAGTTCAACCATTGTGGAAGACAGTGTGGCATTTCCTCAAGGATCTAGAATCAGAAGTACCATTTGACCCAGCCATCCCATTACTGGGTATATACCCAAAGGATTATAAATCATGCTGCTATGAAGACACATGCACACGTATGTTTATTGTGGCACTATTCACAATAGCAAAGACTTGGAACCAACCCAAATGTCCATCAATGACAGACTGGATTAAGAAAATATGGCACATATACACCATGGAATACTATGCAGCCATAAAAAAGAATGAGTTCATGTCCTTCGCAGGGACATGGATGAAGCTGGAAACAATTATTCTCAGCAAACTAACACAGGAACAGAAAACCAAACATCACATGTTCTCACTTATAAGTGGGAGGTGAACAATGAGATCACATGGACACAGGGAGGAGAACATCACACACTGGGGCCTGTTGGGGGATGGGGGGCAAGGGGATGGAGAGCATTAGGACAAATACCTAATGCATGCGGGGCTTAAAACCTAGGTGATGGGCTGACAGGTGCAGCAAACCACCATGGCACATGCACACCTGTGTAACAAACCTGCATATTCTGCTCCTGTATCCCAGAACTTAAGGTAAAATAAAAAAAAAATTATCTGCCTATGGCTGACATAAAATACTTTATAATATAAAATGCAATCATTTTTTTCCCTTTAGTATTAAATGTTGTATCAGTAATAAATCATATCAATTTTCTGGTTGAAAAATGGAAATATAATTAAAAAGCACACTAAATTTCTAATATAAAATACAAAGCCACCCTTCCTTTAAGACACCTATGAGGGTGGCTTTTAAAAATGAACAGTTTAAAAAAAAAGATAGATACTAATATTTCTTTATTTGCAAGGTCTTTTTTCACTTCTTGTTTTAGGGTAAAAATTTTAAATTATTGCTGTGAAAAACTCAGCACCGGAGGTAACATTAGAGCTGCAACCCATACCTTTTCCCTGTCTGGACACCTCCCTTCTAAACACACAGTTTACAAAGGGCAACGATGAAACAGGATGGCTAAGGGACAGGTAATTTGGTGCTAAGCCATATCCACAATGACATATTTTAAACCCAATTAGCTTATTGCCAGATTTTCTCTTTTAGCTACATCTTTGTTAATATTTATATGCAGAATATTTGAATTTCTGCCAGTCTATGCAAATTATAAGGTCAATCGGGCAATTTCAGAGAAGTGTTATAGTTGCTCTCTCAATGAAAATTGTGAGTGTATAAATCATCCAAATACACGCATCTTGGCATAAAGAAGCATAGCTTAGAAGTGAAAGCAGGAATAATTCCCAGAGCTTCTGAGGCAAACTATGTTCCCATGAATTGCTGTGAGGACCAGTTTCCTTATCCATCAAATAAAGCATCTCAACTCAGAGACCTCTAAACTTCTTTCCTGCGTTAAAATTCTATAGAATTGCATTTAAGCACTGAAATAGTTAAAATAGCTGCCCTCTCTTCATTTTGTACCTTTGAATATTTTAAATAATGGTGGCTGCAGTCTTCCGATTTATTTTCTATTTCCCTAGTCCCCATAGACAGCCAAGTATACTGTAGTTCTTTCTCTCAAAAGGCCTCAATCTTACGTCTCTAATTCTGTTTTCACTAATCATCTTAAGTCTTGGTTCCTGGGCTCTTGCTAACTACCTTGAAAATACACAAACCAAGAAAGAAAGTCAGACTGTTGGAGATTTCTGCTAATAGCCTGTTTTTTTCACTGCCGGTCACACTGCTTACCTGTTTTGCATCAGTTCTGCCATAAGTTTCAAGATGGGAGTTGTACATGCTGGCTCTCCATAGTACCGTTCAACAGCGTTTTGAAGAATGGGAAGATATGTTGGGTACCTTTTATAAAGCCTGTTAAAGAATTTAAGGGCCTAAAGAAATACTGTTCCTGAAAATTAGTGCCACACACACACACACAAAAAGGGGAATCCACATTTGTTCTATGTTTATACTAATTCGTTCTATGTTTATACTATACAATGGCATTTTATAAATTGCTCTCCCTAACCTGCACAGATATCATATATTTTTGGGGCTTCCAGTGATTTGTTCTTATTTGTAACATATCCTACACATTATATTGCTTTGTTGTTAGAATACTGAATAAAATACACACTTTTCAAGTATCATATAAGCAGCACATTTAAAGATTTATGCCTAATGTTGCAGGAAAGGAAAATAAGTTTAGTGAATGAGGATAAACATATATTTGAGTTATTATCAGTTTCTTGGTTACTATACTACTTAGAAAAATATTTTTATTATGAAATTAAAAAATATGTAAAAGTAGAAGGAACTAGTAATAATAAACCTCACATATCTCTCAGTTTCAAAATTACTCTTTTTAAAAAAATGTTGTTGAACTGCTCTTTTTTGTCTCACTGTAGCTCCAAGGAATATCTGGGATGCTGGCTTGAAGAAAAGCTTTGGGTAACTATTAATCTACTCAATATAAGTGTCACTAAAGATAGTCCCATGTACACACAAGGAGATATTCTCTTAACATTGTTATTAACACTAAGGAGTATATGCCTCTGACAAATCTACGCCAAAGGCCATCAGAACCTGGAAAACTGACTCAGCTCCACTGGCCCTTTAATCGACACTGGGCATCTCCTTGCCAAGTAGACACATGAATATAGGATTAAGGTCCCAAACTGTAGCAGAAAAACTCTATGTCACTGTTTTCATTTCTCTTTTATTTTCCCAATCCTCAAGTCTCTTTCTGATGTTTTCCAACATACTTGTCTTTTGTTTCAGATCAAAATGCTAAACTAAATCACTTAATGGTGTTTCTTTTCGGTGTGCTTCTGGGTAGAAATCTCCATGGTGAGGTCATCACAATTTTCTTCCCTCTCTTAGAATAAATTTCAAACTCCTCAGCATGGTGTTCAAGGTCCTTTAAGATTTGGTTCTTGCCTACCTCCAGCTTCATCTCTTAGCATTTCTGCTCATGATTTAGCTTTTCATAACTCCCTGCAAACCCACTAATGCCAGCTCTTGTCTCTATTCCCTCATAAACCACTTATTCTGTCTAACATATCCCTGTCTTTCAATACCTAGCTCAAGTTTTATCTCCCCTGGAATGTTTTCTCTATTTTATCCAAAGGCATCAGTCTCTTCCTCATCTACGTTCAATGAGTACTCATGACCATATCTCTTACAACACAGTATGTCAGGCTTGCTTGCTTGTGTTATTTGTCTGCCCCATTAGATAGTGCATTTCTAAAGAGCAGAGACCCTACCATCTTCCTGCTAATTTCTATTTGAATGTCGGATTTCAATATGGGTGTCAATTATCCCAGGAAGCCTTCTCTGACATCACATGCACTTGCCTCCTACCTCTCCCTAAAGGGTTAGGAGTGTCTCCTGTGTATGGTGGTGGAACCTGGTGCTAGCATAATAACAGTACTTGTATATCTCTCCTATTATAAGCTTTTTGAGGGCATATGCTAAGTACTTATTGAATGCATGGCCTGGCACAAAATAGATTTCAATACATTATTTGTTGCTATAAACGTGCAACCTAAAAATGAAGTGTAGCTTATTTGATTAGAACTATTTAATTGTGTATTTCACTTTGAAGTTTTAGAAAACAGTTCACATGATGTTCAATGAAAATAAGCCATCTATAACTTTAAGAGTGGTATGCTTCCTAAAAGTGCAAAAAGCAATACTTTCTCCTATTAGACATACATACCATGCTAAGGCTGCATTTATATATACTAAAACAGTTTTCTTTTTTTTTTTTGAGACGGAGTCTCGCTCTGTCGCCCAGGCTGGAGTGCAGTGGCGCGATCTCGGCTCACTGCAAGCTCCGCCTCCCGGGTTCACGCCATTCTCCTGCCTCAGCCTCCCGAGTAGCTGGGACTACAGGCGCCCACAACCGCGCCCGGCTAATTTTTTGTATTTTTAGTAGAGACGGGGTTTCACAGTGGTCTCGATCTCCTGACCTTGTGATCCGCCCGCCTTGGCCTCCCAAAGTGCTGGGATTACAGGCGTGTATCAACTATTTTCTGAAGTTCTATTCTATAACAAGCATTGCTTGACACTCTCCAGAGACACCAGTAAAAAAAAAAAAAAAAAAAAAAAAAAAGAAAATCCCTGCCCTCATGGAATTTATATTCTAATAAGACAGAAAATAAACAAAATAAATATACATTAGAAAGTACTTCAAAGAAAGCCAGGCACGGTGGCTCACACCTATAATCCCAGCACTCTGGGAGGCTGAGGTGGGTGGATCACTTGAGGC
The DNA here is from genome assembly GCF_024542745.1 of Macaca thibetana thibetana. Lineage (NCBI taxonomy): Eukaryota > Metazoa > Chordata > Mammalia > Primates > Cercopithecidae > Macaca > Macaca thibetana. The sequence goes on from NC_065583.1 coordinate 10,543,811, forward strand.
CAAGGGTTCGAGATCAGCCTGGGCAACATGGTAAAACCCTATCTCTACTAAAAACACAAAAATTAGCCAGGCATAGTGGTGCTTGCCTGTAATCCCAGCTACTCGGGAGGCTGAGGCACAAGAATCGCTTGAACCCGGGAGGCAGAGGTTGCCGTGAGCCAAGACTGCACCACTGCACTCCAGCCTGGGTGACAAGAGTGAGACTCTGTCTCAAAAAAAAGTACTATAAAGGAAAATAAGGCAGGGAAAGGGGACAAGAAGTGAGTGTATATGTAAGAATAAGGTTTCAGTTGGATGAAAATAACAAAAATAAAGTCAGTCCACATGATTCACTTTATTTTGACTGTTATCAGACAACTTACTGTTTTGTTTCTATGGACTAGAAAAGCTGTTATTTTTGATAGATGTAGATACCATGTGCTATGTACTATGCTAAGGGCTAAGGATCCAGAGTTAAGAAAGATATAATTTTTTTTTTTTTTTTTGATGGAGTCTTGCTCTGCTAATTAAGGCACCCGCCACCATGCCCAGCTAATTTTTGTATTTTTAGTAGAGATGGGGTTTCACCATGTTGGCCAGGATGGTCTCGATCTCTTGACCTCGTGATCTGCCCACGTTGGCCTCCCAAAGTGCTGGGATTATAGGCATGAGCCACCATCCCTGGCCAGGAAGATATAGCTTTTAATCTTGGGGAACACATGCTCAAATCAGGGTGACCGACATATAATAAGGATGCTTTGAGTACAGAAATTCTGAACCAATGCCACAGGAGCACAGGTGAGAAAATATTCCACCAAGGGACTTCTTGAGCACAAACTCATTAGTGGGAATGCATCTGGAAGGCTCATGAGAAAATGGATTCAACCCAAATCTCAGAACCAAAGAATACCAGAGGCACACATAGGCCTCTGCAAGGCATTCTATAATGGCATCAGGACCATGATATTTTTCAGAGCACACAGTATTCACTATGGGATAAGGCAGGGAGATATAAGGGGATGCTCCTTTTTCTGTGTGGAATGAGAGTGGTGCCAATTCTAATATGCTGCTGACAGAGGTGACTGCCACAGAGAAAATGAGGGATTATTGGAAAGCAGAGTAGAGGTCTACTCAACAGAGAGGTTAAAAGGGCTGCAGAGTGAGAGTGCCAGGCTCAATTACAGGATGAGAACCAGAACCCACTCTAGGAGTTTAATTTTCCAGTGGCCTTGTGAGGACTATGTATATATGAGTAGGAAGAAGAGAATGGGAGCCGTTAGGTAGAAGCACAGATCTAATTGCTTTCACTATCTTCTCAATGAATTTCTAAGGTCCACATCAGATAAATTAAAAAATCAAAGGCATTAATGATATGACATTGCCTGATAGGATACCAAATATGAAAATGTGAAAAATATCAGGTTTGCTTCTTTACAACATCCATCCATCCATCCATCCATCCGTCCATCCGTCCATCCGTCCATCCACCCATTCATCAGTTGTTAATACCAGAAGGCAAAAGAGTTTTCATTAAAAGTGTTAGGAGACCAGGGTTTGCGGATGTGGCTCCAGAATAGAAATAGCTTGCCAGTTCAGAGCTTCAATGTACTCCATGAATATGTAAACATCTGAACCTTTGTTCACAAGGGGACTGCTGCTGGAAACCTTTCCTCTCTTGTGTCTGGCAAATGCCTATCCATCTTTCAAGGCTTAGCTTAACTTTCACTTCTTCTGAGAAGCTTTCTCTATCTTGCAAAAAGCACTGCTCTTTTTCTCATACATGCTCATATAGCCCTTTGCATGCATCTTTGTTATAACACACTGACATTTGATTGTTTATTAGTCATGTGTAATCAACTAGAGAGCGGGCTTCTAAAGAGCAATCATTTTATTCATTCTCACATTCCTTTTGCCTGGCACAGAAACAAAACTAAAAAAAAAAAAAAAAAAAAAAAAAAAAAATGCTTGCTGAACAGTGAATTTTCAGCTTTACTTTCTTCTCTATTTCAGTTTGCCCAAAATGATATTGCCAATTACTTTCTTCTAGAAACAATTCTGATTTTGTTAGTCAATCAAAACCATTAGTTTTTTTATACTACCTATGGAATAAGGGTCTAAATTCCTTAGACTGATATTCAAGAGTCCCAAACAAACTACATTTCCAACCATGAAATGAATGGTATCTGTAATAAAACATCTTTGCTACTGACTCCTTCAACCTGATGCCTAGACCAACCGAAAACCTGTATTTCTTCCTATTTCCATATGGTCCAATCCTACTTATTTGGTAAGACCCAAGGAAACACCTTCGCCTTTCCAGAGCCCTTTCTGATTCCCCAGCTAAATGCATGCACTGTCCTGTTTGTATCTTTGTTATGGCTCTTAGCACTTTCTATATTTGGTTATAGTGATTTATGTAAATAAGAAACGGACTTTGTTTGGGGTCAGATCTATATTCCTCATGAACCTAGCACAGCCCTTAGCCCACTTTGCTGAATAAGTGAGCAAATGGGATTCCTTTGTCTCATTATGTATCAGGGAAAAGAACTAACAGCAGCTGTAGAGTATTTAGTTTATGACAGCCACTGTACTGGGCCCTTTATTAATCACAGAATCATGACACTTCTTACGTGAGATAGGTATTATTAGTCTTGTTCTATGGAAAGCAAAATTGTGATTCTGGGATTTTTTTTTTTTTTTTTCTTTTTTGAGACAGAGTCTCACTTTTCCACCCAGGCTGGAGTACAGTGGCATGATCTCCACTCACTGCAAGCTCCGCCTCCCGGGTTCACGCCATTCTCCTGCCTCAGCCTCCCAAGTAGCTGGGACTACAGGCGCCCACCACCACGCCCAGCTAATTTTTTGTATTTTCTAGTAGAGACGGGGTTTCACCGTGTTTGCCAGGATGGTCTCGATCTCCTGACCTCGTGATCCGCCTGCCTCGCCTCCCAAAGTGCTGGGATTATAGGCGTGTCATTCTGGGATATTAAGTAGCTTACTCAAGACCCACAGTTTAAGTGGTGAATCCAGGACTGGAATCTAGGACTGTCCTATTCTGAAGTCTGTATCTCTTCTACGTATCTTGTTATATTGCCTTGCCATTGTATAACAGGACTGACTTCCTGACTAAAAATCCGTGAGCTCAATAATCAGACTTTAACAGTTAAAAGACTGCATGTGAGGAAATAATGTCATACAAATTCTTAATTTTTTTTCCCAGCTTCCATCTGGATTTTTGATACTTCAGATTAAGTGTGATCTAGGAAAATTTTAAAGAAGGAGATTAGATGCACTGCAAGATAAGGTGTTTTCTTATTGTTGCATTCCCATCACAGGGGCAAAGAAGTATGTCAATGATCCTCTTTCAATTCTCCAGCCCTGGAAACCATGTATCAAGATGGTTGCTGTGTAGTTTCAGGCAATTTAGTTTTGGAAGGACAGAGTGAAAAGCAATGTAGTTTGTGTGGCAGTTAATGCAGTCAGTGTTTATAGAAATGTTTTTGAATTAAATAGCTAACCACTAAAATAGCATTTTATCAAATAATCGCCATAAATAAAATGCATTTTGACTTTAAGATGACATGTGCTCTTACAGGATGTTTCTTCTGCATGCTAAGGATTGTATAACAAATTAAAGAACACACATTTATGTGGATAAAAGGCAAATAAACTTTCCCCAGCAGTAATGTGGAAATCATCACTGACGGTTTGACATATCAATATTTTAGGAAGAATAAATGACTTTCATATCCATGGCATTTTTTTATCATACTTATTCATTTTTGCATTACTTGAATACTTTGAAAAGAATCTGTACTTTATCACCTGAAACTGCTTAAAGTATTTCAAAATATTTTAATAAAGCTTTTTGAATTATCAAATAATGTAACTTTTAAACAAATTTTACTATTATTATAAATATTTGCTCTTCATCCCTCGCCCAAAGGAAAACTATAAATCTTGTCTCAACTGAATGAACACCATTTATCATATTCATTTTGTTGTCAATACAATTATGAAAAGCCCCTAGCCTTTTCCCAAGGAAGCTGATTTGCTACTGAAACTCAATTATTATAAGCAACGCCAGTACCAAACCACCCCATTTGGCAATCTAACACAGCTTCCGGCATAACTGACACTTCTCTCCGCCCCTGACCCTGAGAGCTTCAACATCTATGGTCAAATGGAGGAGACAAAGGTTTCTAGTTCAAAACAAAACATTAAGTCCCAAGATTTTCCGTTTGCTATTTTCTGCCATCTGCTGGACAAAAGTTCCATTTCAGAAGAGTTCCCCTGCTACCCCCAAAGGAGCTAAATAAGGAAATGGAAAACAATACAGTATCTTCTCTAAATTTTGGGTGGTATCAGTTATGGCAGATAGTTCTTCTTTGACACTGAGGGGAAGGTTTCTGATCTTAACTCTTGGTTGAAATTGTTGAAGAGAAAAACATGAAATGTTAATCACTAGATAGCCTAGAGTTGTAGACTGGTTTCAAGATCACCATCGATATTACAGTGCCCAAAGTAGACTTTTATTATTTTTCAAATAATGAAAATTTTGATTTTGAGAGTTGCTCTTTATGTTTAGAGAAATAAAAGAGTCAAGCTGGGTGCCGTGGAGCACACCTGTAGTCCCACAGTCCCAGTTAGTCGGGAGGCTGAGGTGGGAGGATCGCTTGAGCCCAGGAGTTTTGAGTCCAGCCTGAGCAACACACAAGCCCCTGCCTCTTAAAAGTTAAAAAAAAAAGGCAGAAATAAAAGGGTCACATATAATTCCAGTTTAACTGTCATTAAGAGAATTTTAAGACTTTCCATGTTGAAATTTCATAATCTCTATACATATTATATGTAGATACAAACCATGTGCATGATTACTCAATGACATAAAAATTTTATTTGTAACCCTTCTCTGGGTACATAAATCTGATGAAGTATATTTTAATAATAATTAAAGATACATCAGTATCAAATTAATGTTTAAAAATTTTTATAATATGTAGAGTTCTTCCTAAAACATGCCTAGATCCCCTGTTAGTTATATTTTTGGCCATAACTGTGGCATTGTAGTTGAAAGTTACCTTTAAGAAGCTTCCATTGCAATTTAATTTACGGAAACTTTGGATAAGAAGGGTTTAAGCAAAGCAACTGAGAAATAGTTTAGATTAAAAAGCAAATTAGCTTTGAGATTATATAATTTTTTTCACATGCTCTGATGGTTTCATGTATAAAAGACATGAAAGCATTATATGACACTTATATGACTTGCATACAATATCACTTCCTGTTGGGATCAAAGATTAGTCATACAATACTATTAGAACAATATTAATGACCATTTACAACTACTAAAAATGTGCCAGACATTATACAGAGTATACTTTACCTATTTTAATGGTTACAATATACCATGAAACTGAATTATATCTGTTTTCAAATGAGAAAACCAAGACAGGTGAAATGACTTGCCAAGGTTCACAACACAGTAAATGAAGAGCTGGGATTTTATCACCAAAGTCTATGCTCTTTTAACTCTTATATGGTAAGGCGTTTCTGTGGGGGATTTTTTTTTTCCTGTCTGTACTAACCCTTGGCAAAGGTCAATTCAAAATTTACACCAAATGACAAATCTTGACTATTTATTTTCCCCTTTTCATGTCCATTAATTATTTTCATGATAATGAAAAACTGTGGCAGGATGAGTTAGGCCTTGAAGAGATAAAATGATCTTCCCGGCCTTGCTAATTGAGATGAAGATTCAAATCTCCCCTCAAAAATGCCAAGTGGTAGGATTCATTGATCCCTAAAGATGTTAGCCAGATTATCCCTTCAACTCCAACATAAACAACCATTTGGGGGAAGTCATTTTTAAGTTATCAATATTTAACGGCACCAAAAGAGTGACCTCTCTGAGCTGGGTTTCCAAATACTGTGCTCAGTTATCTGCTCTGCTGCCACTGTGCTGTAATTTTTAGCTGATTACACATTAGTTCATTTAGCTTTGTTTCCTCTTCCCTACTGTGCCATACTATTAAACGAAAGCGAGGGGCCTGGCATCCCTCTGTGCACAGAGCTGGTATTGTCACAGTGTAATAAGGATACATCCAGTCAAACAGCATGGTGTAGCTGGTCTTTGTGTTCAGTGCAAAGGCAATCCCTCGAAGATCTCTTGCCAGCCCGATCAACATACGCTGTCAGTGGGAAAGAGACACAGTAATTGATTTTCACGTTAGCGCAGAGCAGATGGAGTAATAATCAGGCAATAATGACCACATATCTGATTTTGATTCATTAGCTAAAATGTCTCCTTCAGACCTCTTTCTACAGAAAAGCATAGACTCTTTAAACAAACAGACCATCAAATCTGCTGATAACTCCACTTTACTTCATATAAATTTAGCTAAGTTATAATTCCAGTAGCGTAGCTAAGCATTTAAGAGTCTTAATATACTTTGCTTCTGAATAATGCCAAATCAGAAAAAAAAGATCAGGATTGATAATTACACAAAACAGATATGTACAGGGTCTAGCCATTATTTAATAACAGCAAATCTTGAACATCGGCTTGCATGCAATTGGTCCCACAACATAATTTAGAGTCTATCCTAGAAAGGCACTGGCATTTAAAAATTCCTAATGAATATCCTTAATAACTTTAGGACAAAATAAAACTGGCCAAGTAACCTACTGGTACTATGATATACGCAGAATGGCAGTCACATTCCCCAAGTGAGGAAGATGTAAGGAAAAGAGTTCTATATTTGATGTCATAAGACTTGAATTTGAATTCCAGCTTTAAGACTTAGGGCAAGGCAATTTATCAGGCTCACTTTTGTCATCTATAAAAGGGGCTAATAATGCATTTCTCACAGAAGCGCTGTGACAAATAAATGTGGTAAATTCATGTGAAAATGCCTAGCAGAGCCTGATACACAGTAAATGTTTCATAAATATTTAGTTTTAGAGAAAAAAACCAAAAACTTGACTCTTGAAGAGAAGAGATCGGACTTGTACTCTGGACTCTTAATTAAGCTGTCCTTAGGTTGATGCTTGGGAAGAGAAAAAGAAAACCCATGAACAGATGCTAGAATGTTGGAACAAAGAGCACAAATAAACATAATTACAAAACAAGGGGGTGGGATAATTGAGATATACAACTGTGACTTCTAAAGATACTGTTTCATTGCAAATACTCAGCTAGAAAATGGTCTCTGAACTTTTTTTTCTACCAGATTTTCTCTTTACTCACACTTTGGTAATAAATGAAAACCTCTTTAGGAAGGAGTTCAAATTATTATTAAGCAAACAGTGAATCCTGACCCTCATCTTAATGGCTGATTTAATTAATTTAATTTCAAAGTAGCAAATAATAGTTTAACTCTCTGAAGTATCTAGGATTTCTCATCCTCTCCTTTCTTTCTGCCTAAGAGGTGACTCAATATAACTGGATGTTATTTATAGGAATATTCAGTTTCTATACTAACAGTTCACAGAATGATGGTTATCTGAATTTCTGAGTCTTGAAAACTCTGAATTTTTGTTTCTGCTCTATTAAATGACTTACTCCTTTTTTTCCTCATACTCTCACCAGTTCTTGTTTTTCTACAACCAGCTGGCCTCCTTGTAGCTCCCTCATGTAACCTGCCATTTGTTTTTAAATATTTTGACTTTTTATATAGCCTTTTTCCACCACCTGGAGTCTGTTCCTCTCTTTCTCAGCTTTTCACATTCCTGGCAGCCTCCAGAACAAAATACATCTTCTAAGAAGCCTTCTTCAAACTTTTCTATTCTGACTCTTTGGCTTTGCAATCTTTCTACTAAAGTAGGCTTTTTGTTCTATTTTTATTAGGTACACTTACAAGTTTCAGGGTATGCTTCAAAAAATTTTAAGCTTCCACATACACATGAGATATCTACCATTTAAATCTAAATTAGTCAACAAGAACCATGAGTTTTACTTTCTTTGTGTCTAGTATAAGGGGCTCTTGAAATATTTTAGACTATCCTCGTTATACAAAAAGATTAACTTTTATCACAATTTTTTCATGCCTTAAATGATGTCAAATTAATAGAAGTGGTCTATAGGACTCCAATCTATGGACTTTTTTTTTTTTTTAAGTGGCAAAATGTGGCTATGAAATTATATCTATGTATCATTCTAGAAAATGTTACTACAGAGGAAGCATATAATAATGTTCTAAATGAATTCAGCTGAACAGAAAAATTCAGTGTTAATAAGAAATAGCTTTCTTATGCTCAAACAATATATTTTATCTCAAAGCAGCAGATCATATTGTAATAATCTACGTGGATACACAAACAACACTAAAGAGTGTTTTCTTAATAGCCAAAACATATCCAGCCCTGATACTAAAAAGAAAAGCTGTTAACTAAGAGTTCAACCAGCCTACTAAGTAATTTGAGAGTGAGAGGTGATCTTATTGAATTTGAGGAACGGAGGAACTGCAGTTTACCATCTCATTTAAAATAGTGCAAAGAGTTTTATTTTAAAAGTTGCCTTTCTCTTACAGTTGGTCAACACAAGATTGATCTGAAGAATGAGAGGCTCTTGTATTTTTAGTGAGGCTGTTTTGGGGAGTGGGATATGTCTGGGGATCTAACCGTATGGATTCCTTTTTGGATAGTTAGGGAGTAACTGCTGAGTTCTTCAGTCCGCTGCATGGTGAACAGTTGTCTGTGTGCCAAGTGTGAGACGAATGGGCTGGGAAACAGCTGAAACGAGGCTCCTTCCACCCTGACCCCCAAAACAGGGTTTCTAATGGAAAGTCTGACAGACCCTTTACTGTAGTGGCACTACTGGGGGCAGCTATAATATTATCCTCATAATTCTACTATATAATAACAACAAAGAAAAAGAAGGTGAAGGGTCATTGTGCTTTGTCTTTAGAATTAAGATGGCTGTCTTCATCCTTATAGCATACTCTTAATTCTGAAGACACATCTTAATAACCTCTAAATAGTTCCAACAAAAGAGCCGTGTCAGAGGAATGAGCAGGCCCCAAGGTGTTTCAACTGGAGTGTTTTCATCTGCCTTTATTGCTCTATCCCTCTCCAGAATTAAGGCAATAACCTGTGATAAATTATTCAGGAACTGCTACAGGGATCAAAGCAAAATCATTCTGTTAAAGTGCTGTTTGCAACATTTGGCACTTAGTGCGAAAACTTTTAATGTGCGCATGCTGAAAATCAAGGATTTTAAATAATTTAACATTGTGGAGTTTTTACGAAAGGACTAAAGATAGCAGGTTCCTATTTAACTGCTCCTCTTTCTCTGAGAAGTTTTCATTCATTTTCCTTGAAACTGATGATGTCATGACCAAATCAAAAACGATGCATGAGTCAGGGGAGTACTGGACTATATTTTACCATGGACACAATTATAGGGGGAAACATATGTTTTGAAAGAATACTCTAAAGCTAGGATTTGTCAGAGTATTTTTTCCTCTTCCCCTTTACTTTGAAGAGAAAAACCCAAGACAAAATTTCAATGTTTTCTTTAATTTTGTTAAGAGTAAGTAAGAAAATAAAGCTACAAATTCAAGACTTTTGCTGCATTTCCTCCCCTCACAACTATATTTCAATTTGGCAACACACGTCCTTAATGTTTAAGTTTATCCTGAAATCTGCATTTGAAAATATCTATAAATAGGGAGTTAGAGAATCCTGGTAAGAGTTGCAAATTAAATGAATTTGGCAGTCCTGCGGCATTTTCATAGAGATATTTTAACAGCATCACCTCCTGTGGATTGGAATACTAAATACTTTATTGAAGAACAAAACAGAAATGTTTTTATCTCTAGTACTTGCAGAATGAAGTACCTGAAAGCACTTTTGCACGTATTATTTATTCATCATGATAGAAAAATAGCCTTAACCTAATAAATTACATTTAAAAGCATTTAGTGCAAAAGTTTTGTTTATGATAAAGCAACAGATTTAGTTTTTTATCAGTAGCTTAAAGCACCAAGTTTTCTTTATACAAATTAGACAGATGGTGCTTACAGTAGAATTTACTAAAGGTCTGTCACAACAAATGCAGCCAAGCTGCATATTTAATCACTGCAGAATCTTGTCTACCTGCAGCTGCCAACTGCTAATCCAATTTCCCTGATAAATGTGGCAAGAGACACGATCAGCAATAAAGAGCATCTAACTCCATTTTCCTGCAGGGCGTCTTTTGATGAACATTTAGGACGGAAGCACGGAGTGCACTGTGTGGCCTTGGTTCGTGGCAGCTGCATGCATTCTGAGGCAGAGTTCTCAGGTTACTCACTTAATTCTGCCACTATCATTACGTTGCTATTGATCTCAGTAGCTGTTGCCTACACAGCATTACTCTAGATGAAGCTGAATCAGGCAGTTATCATGCATCAAACTTGCTCAAAAGCCTGGAGATTTCCCTTTAATTACTTGTGATTTTATTTGCAAATACCGTTAAAGTGTAATCAAGCAGTCACTTTCCAGGGTCGTTAAGAACTTGCTGGTTTAGGGATATATCACTGGAACTCCATTAAAAATGACTCTAGGAAGATGGTTTCTATCAAACTAGATGGGATTACAACAAAATGGTCTTGGAATATAATGAAATCTTCAGATGAGACAGATGTAATTTTTATAAAGATGATGTTTTTCAACTTCTCTGCTTCTTTTTGATAAAGGGCAGAAATAGCAACCTAAAAGCTGCAAAGATTTTGTTGGTCACTGAAAATATTTGGAAGACATCTAAAAGATACAGCTAACCTGAGTGGAAACTCTGCTGACGAATTTCAGGAAGAGTATAAACACAAAGAGAATCTGTAAGATCCTTTTTTTGGTTTTAAAATTCTGTAACTATAGCATGCTGATAAACATTAATTTCAAAAATTCTTTTAAATTAGGAGGTATAGCATTTGGCTGATTATTTTTTGGTAGAAGAATTACGTAAAGATAATTATCAAAGGCCATCATTTTTCTATTTGGCTTCTTACTGCTAGTTCTTTTTTTTTTTTTTGTGAAGAGATGTTATGCAAAAGATGGTTAATATTTCTAACATATTTCAAATAACTATGAAATATATGACTCAATTATCACCAACAAAGGTGTCTACATTCTCTGGAGTGCATTTATTAGTCTGTTAAAGATAATAATCATTGTCAATTTATTTAATATTGCCCTGATACATTGTAATTTCAGAAGATACTATTTCTATTTAGCAGAGCTTGTGCTTCCCATCCCCCACCTTAAAATATGGGGCTGTTTTGTCATAGACAGCTTGCTACACTTAAGGATTTTACTAATAAAACATAATGTTGTCTTAGATATTATGACTGTTGCCACAGCTGAACTGACTTGTCAAATCAATCCTAATATGGCTCCCACAGGCACATAAAAACCTTATTTAGCTATCAGTTATCCTAATCACTTTGTTCCGTTTAAGAATGCAATACTTCAAGACCAGTTCCTATTTATACATATATGCCTAGCCATTTAATAAAGTCTTGATTTATATAAATTCTTGTTTAAAAAAAATTTAGAGACATAGTGTTTTAGTATGTGTATGTTTGTGCATTCCTCTATATAGATATGTTGAAACATAACAGTGCAGGACAGATGAGGGAATAGGGGTGTTTAAAGTGGTGTACCCACAAGAAATATCCTATTAAAGATAGTAACTGCCAGAGGAGACAAATCTATGTCATCTAATCATGAACTGACTGTCCAAAACTATTTGCTGACCTCAAAGTTCATTTGTATAAGAAACTAGAAAAATGCTTAAATAAAAGTAAAAATTAAAGACATGCAATTGGGAAAGCAGGTCTGAGGAGGCAAAGACACACACAGATATGCAAAGCCCTTTTCTGGATCTAGATATCCTAGAAAAAACAAAGCTGTCATTCCTCATATTTGGAAACAAACCTACCTTTACGTCTTCTTGTTTAAAGTTGTTGTTGAATATTTGTAATACTGTTTCAAAAGCAACTGTAAGAGGTAGCATGAAATTCTCAAATTCATCCTCATCTTCGCCTATCAGAGAAACAAAAGGGTCACTATGGTTTAAAATGCATAGAATTGTACATTGTCCTCAGCATTGAGTGCTTCATTTAGGCTTAGAAATATTCCCGAGAAGGGGTCAGCCTGCATTCACATCCATGCCACATTTTGTACTTTTGCTCACTGAATATTCTGGTGTTTTGCCTTCTCTTTTGCACCAAATGAAATAGCAGAATTACTTACCAGTCATTTTTTTCCCCTGGTTCTTTAGGGGATCTAACAGACTCATGCCCCAGGCATCTCAGTCCTTTAGCTCCTAGGGCCCCTAGAGCTTCTCTAATGCCTCAAGGAAGGCCACTTTCAAAGCCTCAGAGATGCAGTGTTTTTTTCCCCTTCTCTTTGGGTGCCAAGGCCCTAAAGGCTCATAGACTCAGGTGCCCAGATAGCTCTAAGTTATTATTCTCTTTTATTTATGTTCTTTTTAATTAATTTATTAAATAAATGGCAGGGAAACTTTTATCTGCCAAAAAGGATGGGGTCCTTATGGGTCATTTGGATTTTAAATACATTCTTCATGGGTACATTTCTTCTTACACTAAGCTTCCTTTTTTTTTTTTTTTTTTTTTTTTTAAACAGAGAAGCGGGAAAAGAGACAATTCCTATTAACTTTTTACTTTAAAGGTAGACTGAAGTTTCCTCAAGGATTCTGTCAAAGCAGAATCTTCACTTCACACGTGGATATGCACAATTGATAATTTATATAGTATCCTTTTTCAAAAGGGGTTTCTTTTAAATGAGAGATTGAATCCACTCATTCGTCCTAAGTCACAGGGAGCTATGAGCTGCACTCTACTTAAGAAACAGGCAGAGAAAGATTAAGTGTCTTGCTTAAGGTGGAATACTTAGTTGGAGGTGGAACGACATGGTTCAGACCGCCTAATTTCTACGCTATTAGTAGAGTTTTTAAATAGAGTATGAGAGAGGAAATGAGCTCTCAGAGAAGGTCCTCAAAGTTTGGTCCTTGACCTAGCAGCATCGACATCACTTGTGAACTTGTTAGATGTAAATGCCCAGGTTCCATCCCAATCCACTTAATCAGAAACTCTGGGGGTGGGTCCCAGCAATTTTGTTTTAATAGGCCCTCCAGATGATTCAGATGCCTGTGAATGTTTGAAAAACACTGGCCTATAGTCGTCGTTCAGACAAAGAAACGGAGGTCCTGGCAGGATCAAGATCCTTTGACTCTTAAGGAATGGCTGATCTGGCTGACTCTGATCTTCTGTGATTTATCTCTTTCCTTCAATTTCACATTGTTTCAGGAGTACAACAGAATCGGGGACTTAGCTTTGTTACAAACAGATGCCAAAAGGCTAACTAATCTTTACTGGTGTGCTGTTCTAAACGAAGGTCAGTGTCCTGAGTGAAGAGTAAGGCAGACCAAATTAGAATCTCTTCTCTGTCAACTGGCTATGCGACCAAGTGACTCCTCTTCTCTGTTAACTGGTGACAACACAGACCCATACAGATGTTATTTTTCAAGGCCTAGGTGAAATAATATCTTTCCCAATGTCTAAGCTAAGCTTTCCTAACTCCCAATCAAGTTATCTCCCTTCTCCCTTTGGATTCCCATAGCATTTTGCCTGGCTCTTAACCATCGTACCAGTCTGCCTTGAATTGCAGATATTTAAGCGCATATCTAATAATAGCAATAACAATACTACCTACATTATACCACAACTACCATTTGATCAGGGTTACTGTGGGAACTAAATGAGATAAAATTTATAAAGTATACATGTGAATTATCAGCTCTACTAGCTTACGCTGATAGTATCTTCAGATTAGCTTCTACAGCGCTGAGACTGTACCTTTGTGTTTCTCAGTGAAGGAGAATGATGTAGAGCTCTGCAGTAAACAGGCCCAGGTGTCTGACTCCACCGTATATTATTTAACTTCGGATATTTTACTAATTACTCTGAGTCTCAGTTTCTTAATCTATAAAATAAGTATAAAAATACTTATCTTCGAGGGTCACTGTGAAGATTAAATGTTATAATATATGGAAAATAGAAGACGCTCAATAAATAGTAATGGTGGTACTAGTATTATAGTATTAGCACAGAATAGAGCCTGGCATTATTAGGGAAATACTGTGTTTAGATAAAAAGTAATTTCTCAATAAAGGTGAATTTTAGAACGTCTTTATTTTCTTAACACCTGACATAGAATAATACAATAAATAATTGAAATATACATTATCAAATCCTAAATACATAAAATATATGTACATTATACTTAAGCCATGTAATCTTACTCTTCTAAGATAAAGTATTTTCTAAACATGGAATTATTAATGAGAACAGTGGAAATTATCACTGCAGGCAGATGACGGTGCTCTAAAGAATGGATGCTTTGAAATCACAAAGTTTATCTAAGCTTAGCTGGAGCACTGGTGAATGCTTATAATCCTGCCTACTTGGGAGCTGGGGTAGGAGGACCCCTTGGGTCCAGGACTTTGAGACCAACCTGGGCAACACAGTGAGATCTCATCTCTTAAAAAAAAGAAAAAAATTTTATCTAAGCTTGAATCCTGGCTCTGCTACTATTAGCTGTCTGGTTTTGGGTAAAGTCACTTCACTCATCAAAGCCTTAGTGTGCTCACCTGTAATTAAGAGACATAATATTTACTTCATAAAGTTAGCCATGAGAATTAAGTAAATGACAAAACATCTGTAACCGCCCCCCCGCCCCCCACCTTGCTCAGTGTCTGGTACTTAATAAGTGACAGCCATTAGCACTATTGTTGTCTTGAGTCTAACATGGACTTAGAGAGGTGATTATGGTAATCAAGAAAAGTATAACTGCAAGATTGCCAGCCCAGTGCCCTTCCTTTGGGAACAAAGTTTTCCAAGGTAAGGATGCTTATTCAGAACAAAGACAAATTCAGACTTTTAACATTTCAACTCCTAACTTAATATTCTGAGCTACAGATAAAAAAAACTTCCTGATTCCATCTCTTTCTCCATTCAAATTTTAAAGCAAACAGGGATACCACGAGCACAAGAGACAAGCTACCAAAATGTGCAGGGAGAAGTCAAGGAGCAAATACTATAAACGCAGTAATGTGAGCAGCAATTCTGCTTAACTCTCACTTCCTCAGAGAGGCCTTCCCTGACCACTCTATCTAAAGTGCTACCCACAGTTCCCCTCCCCCCACATCACTTTCCAACCCCATAACCTGCTTTACTTTTCTTATGGGACTTACTACACTGGCTATTCATTGACATATTTATTCATTTGTTGTTTATCCTCTGTATTAGGATGTAAGTTCCTTGGGAAGGAACTTGTTCTATTTCCATCATAGAGGATCCCCAGTGCCTTGAATGGGGTCTGGCACTCAAGAAATATTTGTGGAGTGACTGAATAACACTGTTATTCCTTGAGTTCTTATGCAGGCAATGGATTTGGTACTTTATTTGCTTAAAAAACACTTATGTGGCTCTTACTGTTTTCAAAGTACTGTTGCAAGTCATTAATGGTCAGAACAATCTCATGAAGTTGTATGATTTTCTTCGTTTTACATGTGAACAGAGAGACTCAAAGGAATTAGGTAGCCTGCCCAACATCCTCCAGCCGGTAATGTCAGGCAGGATTCCCAACCACGTCTGCTTTACTCCCAAGCTCATGCTTTTCCAGGTCTCTGGTAAGGTGGAAGACATCAGAGATGGGGACTAATGTTATTGTCACAGAATCCTGAATTTGGAGCTGCATGAAGTCAGAAGAGAGTGAAGATCAGCCAGCTTAGTTCTGGTGAGGAAAATGGAATTCCTAGACAATCACTTGGGTTTAAAGTAGGCAAATATAAGACACTGGTGCATTATACTATAAAAATGTTTACTGTTTTAGTTAGCACCGTTCCTGCTCTTGCAACGTGATATGCTGTGCCATCAAAGCTGGAGAACTGGATATTTTTGTTTATATCATGCAAACAACTTTATACAACATTACTATTAAAGACTTTTTCTAATCTGTATTACCATACAGGTATCATTTACTATTTCTGATGCAAAAGGAGAAAACATGAGCTCACTCTCTTACAACTTCACATTCAAGTACGTAGTCATATATTTAGTGTTCCAAATGTATATATGATTATTTTATGAATAATAATTGAAGCTGTTAGTTTTTTTCTTAATAAGACAAAGGTCCAGAAACCAATATGATTTGAAGGTAAAGTGCCAATTTATAGATTAATATTTTCATTGCCATCAGGAAAAGTAAATGTGAACATAACATTGTAAGTTCCCAGTCATGCATAGATAAAAATTGTAAATTTCTTAGTTTTTAGGTGAAACCCAAAGCTAATCACCTCCACTGTGCCTCTGAGAATATGTTTAAACAGAAAGTTATTCATTTTGTAAGTTCTAAACATTTTGTTTCCTTCAGAGACATCACATTAAAATATAAGAGTAACTGTTTAAGTATGTTGGCTGACAGATACTTTATTTGTAGGACATTTCATTTATTATTTTGTACAATTTAAAACCTCCATCGGTGGAAATGTAAAATGGTACAACCAATGTAATATGGTGTAGTCACTGTGGAAAAGAGTTTGGCAGTTACTCAAAAAATTTGAGTTGCCAGTTGACTCATCAATTTCACTTCTAGGTATTTACCCAAGAAAACTGAATACACATGTCCACACAAAAAGTTGTACGCAAATGCTCACAGCTGTATTATTTCATAATAACCAAAGGTAGAAAAAAACTCAAATGTTCATCAACTGATGAGTGGCTAAACAAAATGTGGTACATCCACTATGGAATATTATTCAGCCATAAAAAGGAACAAAGTATTAATACATGTCAAAACATGAATGCGCCTTGAAAATATGCTAAGTGAAAGAGGCCAGATACAGAGGCCACAAATTGTATGATTCCATTTATATTAATGCCCAGAATAGGCAAATCCATAGAGACAGAAAACAGATTAGTGGTTTCTAGGGTTTGGGGGAGGGGAGAAGAGGAGCGATTACTTAATGGTACAGGGTTTCTTGGGGATGATGAAAATGTTGCAGAATTAGATAATGGTTATGGCTGCACAATTTTATGAATATTCTGAATATACTAAATACCAGTGAATTATGTACTTTACAAAAGTGAATTTTATGGCATATGAATCTAAAACAATAACACCAACAACAAAAATCTGGGTTTGCTCCCCCTCCGAAGTGTATACAAAACAGTGAAACTTCTCATTTCCTTAAATTTGAATGCAAACAGCAGCTGGATTACTGGGGAGTTGGGGGAAGTGGGCAAGGAGAAGTAATAGAAATGATATGGTAACTGTAAATGATGGTAGCCAACAGTTACTGAGGATTTACTGTATAAGTACTGTGTGAAACACTGGCAATTGTGATAAACCACTATGGCAGGTAGAATACAGAATAATTACCCTCTCAAAGACATCCATTCTAATTCTTGGAACCTGTGAATATATTAGGTTATATGATAAAGGGAAATTAAGGTTGCTAATAAACTGACTTTAAAACAGAAAAGTATTCTGGATTACCCAGGTGGGTCCAATGTAATCACAAGAGTCCTTAACAGTGGAAAAGAGAAGCAGAAGTCGGAGAACCACAAAGATGGCAGCATGGGAAGGATTCGGCCTGACGCTGATGGAGAAAGGGAGGCCATGAGCCAAGGAAAGCAGGTGGTCTCCAGAAGCCGCAAAAGGCAAAAGAACAGATTCTTCCTTAGACCCCTGCTGACACCTTGATTTTAGCTCACTGAGACCCATTTGGACATCTGACCTCTAGGATTATAAAATAATACATTAGTATTGTTTAAGCTACTTCCTTGTGGTAATCTGTTACAGCAATAATAACAGAAAACCAATATAGTCAGTAAAGGTCAGGTTTATTGCCAACCACCCCATCCCCCATTTTCATCTGAAATACAACCTGGGGCACATAGCATCTAATTAAATTCATACAAAGTGCAAATCACTGACTAGAAACCAAAATGCATTTCAAAGTTAATACCAATTAATGTGACACCCAATTTCTTTCCCCCTTTCTAATCACTCCAATGTGCATGGCTTATATACAAGACATATTTAATTTATTTTTCTAGGATTCAATTAGAATGTTTTATATTTCCATCCAAGAATCACATCCAACACTTTTGCAAGAAAGTAGGTATAATGAAGCTCTGGTCCAAATTAAGGAAAATTAAGAGGAGAGATAAACAAGGAGATACAGGCACAGGGCGAAGAAAACAGTCCATTCGAAACCAAGTAACAATGGGCGATCTCATAAGAGTTGGTGACTTGCAGGTCTAGGCCCAGATCATCTGCTATTTCCCAATGTTTCATTAAGATACCACTTCTAAGTTATATTACAGTAAAACTTGGAGAAATGTGCTTAACTGGTCCCTGAAACTTGGGCCACAGTTTGGTTTTCATTTCAGTTTCCCTCTAAATTGCCTAGGAGTTCTAGCTAGTTTTGAAATGACTTCTGGCTTCAGGCAGGGCAGGATATTTTGGTATGTGTTGGGAAGTGTCATCAGATCTCGCTTCCACAGGAAAATAGCTCCAAATATTGAGGGCAGAGTAGATGGCATTAAGAGCACCAAACTTGCCTCATTTTGAGGTCCCAGCAGCAGTCAATGCTTCTTCTAATAGTGCACTCAACAAACGTTTCTTAATATTTTCTAAGAGCTTGCTTTGTGATAGGAATTGCTCTAGGCCCTTTTGTATATCTTTCTTATTAAAACCACATGATAACTCTTCTATGTAGTTTTCTCATTTAACAGATGAGAAAACTGAGGTGCCTTTAATTCGTCCCCCTAGGGAACCAGAGTGTTTATTTTAGTTCCCAGAAAAAAAAATACACTGCCCACTGCAGACTACAGCTACCCATTTTCAAAGAATCCCACCCTAAAAGTCTCATCCATGAAACACTTCATTCCCTGGGGTGCTCTGGACTGTCTAGTCTCAAAACCAGGTAAGTTATTAAAACTGGATCTGGACTTAATGGGCTTTCTGCCTACAGGGCCAGCTAATTAGTCTTAATTATCTCATTATAGATTTTAAGTATTTCCAGCTGCTTCTTTACCCCTTACTGCCCACTCCCTCATCCCCTATGTCTATTTTTCAGATAATCTCTGCCAAGTCATGGACACAGTTGATACACTGATGTATTCTTCCGATCTATTAGCTATTTCTGATCAAGCCCCTCACTTGCTAAGCCTCCTGAGATACCCACCTCTGTGTTCCTTTATCCATGAGAAGAAATACGCTTTGGCCAATCATTGGACATAAGAACAAATTTTAAAAACCACATTGGATTTTCACTGACCATCAAACTGTAATATAGCACAAACAATAAACATGCATCTATCTGTTTATTTCATAGAAGCTTAGGAAGTAATCCTCTCTCCTTTTCTTTCACTGCCTGCAAGCCCCAAATCAATCATTCGGACCAAATAGTTCAAATAAAAATGAAGGAAAAAGTTTTATTTCTTAATTGGTTGGCAAGGTAAAAGATGAAGTAATAGTTTAGTAAAAGTGGATGAAAATATACGGTCAGAGGGCTACTACTTACATGACTGACCTTGGGCAGGTCATTTAATCTCTCTGAATCTCAGTTTTCTTTTTTTTTGAGATGGAGTCTCGCTCTGTTGCCCAGGCTGGAGTACAGTGGTGGGATCTCGGCTCACTGCAAGCTCCGCCTCAAGGGTTCACACCATTCTCCTGCCTCAGCCTCCCAAGTAGCTGGGACTACAGGTGCCCACCACCACGCCCAGCTAATTTTTTTTGTATTTTTAGCAGAGACAGGGTTTCACCATGTCAGCCAGGATGGTCTCGATCTCCTGACCTCGTGATCTGCCCACCTCGGCCTCCCAAAGTGCTGGGATTACAGGCGTGAGCCACTGCGCCCGGCCTCTGAACCTCAGTTTTCTAACAGATAAACAATGGAATAATACCTATTTAATGTGGGCAGTTGTAAGGATCAAAAAGGATAAATGCCTGTTAAAGTGGTTTATAAACTATATATTTTTTAAAATGTTAACTATTATTAATAAAGAAAAGGAAAAATTTCCTTCCTCTGTGTTTTTACTTTTATCTTTAGTAGCTATTTCTAGAATACTCTTCCTTTGTTATTCAAGTCATTCGTTATTTAAAATTTCTTAAATTTAAGCTAGTGATATCTTCAGATGCCAATTACCTCTTATAAGACAAAACATATGGATACTGTGCTACCCTCACCCCTAAAGATAGAACTCTTTACATCCATAAACATCATTTTAATATTAGTATCCCCCTAGTAATTAAAAATATGGCTGCTTCTTAGAGTTTAAATACCTGAGGAATGCATTGCTCACTCAAATCCTATCCATGTGCTTCTCCTCTAAGTAGTACAACATAAGATGCAATCATGACATGTCCAAGGAAAATCAACCATGGTGACACTGAGCACTTTCAAATTTGCGGCTGGTAAAAACTGAATTTGCAAATAATAATTTCGGTCCTTCACAAAATGAAAAGTGTTGTTATAGCGCCTTGCCACACTTACCCTCTTCAGTATTTGTCAACTAAATTCACCTGCATTCAAATTAAACAAAATAGAAGATTTTTATGTATTCAAGTATTTTATACTGAATAGCTCCTTGGAGGGTCTCCATTTACTGGCTCGGGTAATACTATCTTTCCTTTAGTTTATTAGATCGACCAAGTTAATTTTAAATAACCTAGGGAACTTTAAGTGATTCTTAGAAGGGCTAACATGCGTGCACATACGGTTGGTCATCCATTTTTTTCTGCACATGAAGGGATTTTCTACATTCATTTTGATCATTTCTTAGAACACCAAAAAAACTTGCCAACATCTCTCACATGTTTTGAAACACCACCATTCTAATGATGAAATGCTTTCAATTCTGTTTTTTATGCAAGTGAACATTTTGTCTAGTTTAGCTAAAGCAATCAGATAAAATGGTACAACTGTTTATTGCCAACCACCCCCACCCCCTACATTTTCATCTGAAACACAACCTGGGGCACATAGCATCTAATTAAATTCATACAAAGTGCAAATCACTGAGTAGAAACCAAAATGCATTTCAAAGTAAATACCAATTAATGTGACACCCAATTTCTTTCCCCCTTTCTAATCACTCCAATGTGCAAGGCTTATACAAAAGACATATTCAATTTATTTTTGTAGGATTCAATTAGAATGTTTTATATTTCCATCCAAGAATCACATCCGACACTTTTGCAAGGAAGTAGGTGTTTTTTTTCTATGTGATTCTTATCCCCACTCCCACTCTCCAAAATCAGTGATATAAAAAGTTTGTCTTCATTTTTCTTTTTAATTTGAGGAGGATTCTCATTATCTAATGTTTCTATTTTTTTCATTTAATATATGAATCTATGTTGCTCTTGACAACAGCACTATCTTTTTCTTCCTTGTTTCCATGACAATGAACACACAATAGAAAACTATCAAGCCATATATACAGAAATTCTGACAGCCATGTTCCAGTCAACCTAGTTTGTGAGACAAGGCTTCAAATAATAAAAACTGTGTTCAACAATGCTCAACAAATCATCGTCTATAAAGTAATAACACTTTGAACAGAGAGCAACAAGAGACTAATCGGGCACAAGAGTGGCCAAGTGTAGCTAATCACTTGTGAAAGTAATCAGCCACTTGATTTGTTTTGTCTTGGAGAGGCCAATGATCAGAGCTACGTCCAGAAAGAACCTGGCAGTCAGAGTTGATTCCAGGAGCCACAATGACGGTATCTTGGTTACTGTACACTTGTTTGTCATTCATTCAACAAGCATTTACTGAGCATCTGCAATGTAAAGACCTTGACTGGTGCTAGAAAAATATAAAAGAGGTAGTCCATACCGGGAAGGTGCCCAACATAATTTTGGGAAGAAGACCAACTCTAGTGGTTTTTCTTTTTTATTATACTTTAAGTTCTAGGGTACATGTGCACAACATGGTTTGTTACATATGTATACATGTGCCATGTTGGTGTGCTGCACCCATTAACTCGTCATTTACATTAGGTATATCTCCTAATGCTATCCCTCCCCGCTCCCCCCACCCCACAACAGGCCCTGGTGTGTGATGTTCCCCTTCCTGTGTCCAAGTGTTCTCATTGAAACAACTCTAGTTTTTAACAAGAGAAAGCAGCTCTGGTAATTCATACAACAAATCATACCTGATGCTCTTAATCATAACTTGATGCTTATCACATACATTTCATTATTTTAAAAAGTAAAAATTACTGATACATAAGGAAGGAGTTTCTTTTCAAACATGTGGAAGTTCTATGGGGGTAGCTACTATGATTTCAAATTTTTTTATATCCAGCTTCAACTCACTTACATTCAGCACCTACCATGCACTAAGCACTTCCACCATAGCCTATCTCTTTCTGTTTCTCTCAAGCTGTCTAAAAAGTGCTTGTAATACAACAGATACTTACATAAAAAAAAAAAAAACTTTGAACTAAAAACGTGAATTTATTTTTTATATTGTTATGGTTAAGTATGTCAAAGGAATAGAATCCTGGGAAAACTAATAAAATCCATCATTTAAATTATATGTGTTTATTTCAGTTTCTCATACCTCATAGTTTACATTAAGCAATACTAAATAAGAGCAAATCTGCTTTCCAAAAAGTGTGCAATGTCTTTCTGGGCATCATCCTGAATATCAATTATCAATGCAGTAATAAGTACTGTGAATACAGAGTTGGGGCTGTGTGCAGGCTCTGATAGTGCTATCCTGTTGTTTAACCTACCACAGATTCATAGCAGGTTCCATATCTGTGATGACCATATCAAAAAGGATACGTTAACCCATTCCATTCCCAGGTTCTGAAAATGTGAGTGACATGGACCTAGTTTTAAAAACTCTCCTCTAGATACTTCTCTTTAACTTTGGTGTCCTCACTTCTTTCACTCTGTGTGACAGGGTTATTAAAAGAGCATTTTTAAGGCCTGGGAAATAAATTAAGTCCAGACAAGTGTTTCGAGGTCTCTTTAATGCTTGGACAACTGGGAAAGCGAGAAGACAAGCTCCTTGAGGCCAGGACCCAGTATGCCTGATTCATCTGTGTCTTGCCCTCAGAGTTTAGCACGCTGTGCTTTCTAAATGATTGTCAAGGACAATGACACAGTCTGGGCTGCTCCTCTTCTCTCCAACACAGCAGCCAAGAGGTAAAATAGGCCAGGATGCGGTACGAAAAGCTGTCACTCTGTTACATCTCCCACTTCCCTAAGGTAGCAGATGATTGGGTTTTGCATGCCTGGTTTACACTCTTCAAATATTTATAGACAGTTCTCTTTGCCTCCAGCCCTAGTTGTCACTTAGCCAAGTTATACATACATGGTTCTTTTAATCTTTCCTTAGAAATCAATCCCACTAAGCTCTTTAATCATTCTAGTTGCATTTCTCTCAACTTTTGGCAGTTTGTCTTTCTGTTGATTTAGTCTGTGGCAAAGCAGGGAAAAAAGCATGAAACATAGACGGGTGTGGTCCCCTTTCCATTTCAAAATTCAATGCCTTTTATGTGCAAAATAAAATTATTTTTCTTCTGTTTGTATGAACATGTTTTTAAATATTCATATTTAAGTTGATGTATTAATAGACTGCAAGATAAACAAAAAAAGTATTATTGGTACTATATTGTCTAAGGATGATATTGTCACTGACTGAACCCTCTCATGTATAACTGGTCTAACTTGCAGTATTCCAATATGAGAAATGGGAATCTAGAGTAACATAGTCACTACAAAGAAGCTTAAATGCCCATCCTAAGGTACTGCCCATCTGTAAATACTTCTCACTAACTTTAGCTTTTTAGTAACAAATTTTAAAAATAAGTTAATTTTTACCATTATAAAAGGAATACACTAAAAAAATTCAAATGATCCGAAATAGAAAAAATTACCTACATGCTACAGCCCAAAGTCAACATTTAGCATTTTTAATTATTTTTTAAATTTACAGATAAAATTTTATGTTATTTATTGTATACAACAGGTTTTGAGGTATATAGACAGGCCTTGTTTTATTGTGCTTCACAGATACTACACTTTTTTTTTTTTTTTAAACAACTGAAGATTTGTGGCAAACCTGAGTCGAGCAATTCTATTGGCATCATTCTGCCAACATCATGAACCTCCTTTGTGTTTCTGGGCCACATTTTGATAATTTTACTAATATTTAAAACTTTTTTCATTATTATTATATCTGTTATGGTAATCTGTGCCCTTTGATGTTACTATTGTAACTGTTGTGGGGCACGACAAATTGTGCCCTTATAGGATAGCCAACTTCATTGATACATATTGTATATGCTGACTGCTCCATAAACTAGCCATTCCTTTGTATCTCTCCATCTTCTCAGGCCTCTCTATTTTCTGAGACACAACAATATTGATGTTAGGCCAATTAATAACCCTGTGATGGTCTCCAAGTATTCACGTGAAAGGAAGAGCTGCACAACTCTCACTTTAAATCAAAAGCTGGAAATGATTAAGCTCAGTGAGAAAGGCATGTCAAAAGCTTTAATTGGTCAAACACTGGGTCTCCTGCACCAGGTAGCCAGGTGATGAATGAAAAGGAAAAATTACTGAAGAAAATTAAAGTGATTAAACTAAAATGACAGCAAAAACACACAATGAGAAAGTGAAACAACCTTACTGCTGATACAAAGAAAGTTTTACTGGTCTGCATAGAAAATCATACCAGCCATAACATTTCCTAAGCCAAAGCCTAACGCGAAGCAAGGCCCTAACTCTATTCTACGAAAGCTGAGAGGTGAGGAAGTTGCAGAAGAAGAGTTAGAAGCTAGCAGAAGTTGGTTCATGAGGTTTACGGAAAGATGATGCCTCCATAACCTCAGAGTGCAGGGTGAAGCAGTCAAGTGCTGATGGAGAAGCTGCAGTGAGTTATACTGAAGATCTAGCTAAGACCATTGATGAAAGTGGCTGCACTTAAACAACAGATTTTCAGTGCAGATGAAACAGCCTTTTATTGGAAGAAGATGCCATCTAGGACTTTCATAGCTAGAGAGGAGAGGTCAATGTCTGACTTCAAAGTTTCCAAGACCGGGCTGACTCTCTCATTAGGGGCTAATGCTGACAGTGACTTGAAGTTGATGCCAGTGCCTATTTGCCATTTTGAAAATCCTAGGGTCCTTAAGGATTATGCTTAATCTACTCTGCCTGTGCTCTAGAAATAGAGCAACAAAGCCTGGATGACAGCACATCTGTTTATGGCATGGTTTACTGAAAGTTTTAAGCCAACTGTTGAAGCCTACTGCTCAGGAATAGGATTTTGTAAGGCTAGAGCTGCCACAGATTCCTCTGATGAATCAGGGAAAAGTAAATCAAAAACCTTCTGGAAAGGACTCACCATTCTGGATACCACTAAGAACATTTGTGATTCGATGGGGAGGTCATAATAACATTAACAGGAATTTGGAAGAAGTGATTCCAACTCTCACGGATGACTCTGAGGGGTTCAAGACTTCAGGGGAAGAAGTAACTGCAGATGTGATTTAAAGAGTAAGAGACCTATAATTAGAAGTGGAGCCTGAAGATGTGACTGAACTGCCGCAGTCTCGTGATAAAACTTGAATGGATGAGGAGTTGCTTCTTCTGGATGACCAAATACAGTGGTGTCTTCAAATGCAATCTACTTGTGGTAAAGATGCTGTGAACATTGTTGAAATAACAAAAGATTTAGAATATTACACAACCTTAGTTGATAAAGCAGCAGCAGAGTTTGAGAGGACTGACTCTAGTTTTTAAAGAAGTTCTCCTGTGGGTCAAATTGTATCAAACAGCATCATACGCTACAGAGAAATCTTTTGTGAAAGGAAGTCAATTGATGCAGCAGATTTCATTGTTGTCTTAAGAAATTACCACAGCCACCTCAACCTTTGGCAACTACCCTGATCAGTCAGCAGCTATCAACATCGAGACCAGACCTTCCACCAGGAAAAAGATTACAACACGTTGAAAGCTCAGATGGTTGCTAGAATTTTTTAGCAATAAAGTATTTAATTTAGTTTTATTGTTTTTTGAGATGGAGTTCTGCTCTTGTTGCTCAGGCTGGAGTGCAGTGGCGTGATCTCGGCTCACTGCAACCTCCGTCTCCTGGGTTCAAGCAATTCTCCTGCCTCAGCCTCCCAAGTAGCTGGGATTACAAAACATTCACCACCATGCCTGGCTAATTTTGTATTTTTAGTAGAGACAGGGTTTCACCACGTTAGTCAGGCTGGTCTCGAATTCCTGACCTCAGGTGATCCACCCGCCTTGGCCTCCCAAAGTGCTGGGATTACAGGTGTGAGCCACCGCACAGGCTGCAATAAAGTATTTTAAATTAAGATATGTACATTGTATCTACATCATGATATTACACACTTAATAGACTACAGTACAGTAAGTTTAACTTTTATATACACTGGAAAACAAAAACTGTGTGATTTGCTTTATTGTATCACTTTATCATGATGGTCTGGAACTAAATCTGCAATATATCTGAGGTACATATGTATGACGTAGAGTAACTAAATCTAACTAATTGACAAATGCATTACCTCTATAGTTATCATTTTTGTGGTGAGAACCTTTAACATCCACTCTCTTAGTATTTTTCAAGAATACAATATATTGTTATTACCTATACTCACCATCTATGTACAACAGATCTCTTTAACTTATTCTTTCTATCTACCTGAAACTTTGTATCTTTTGACCAGCATCACTCCAAAGTCCTCAGCTCTTAGTAACCACCATTCTACTTTGTAGTACTATGAGATCAACTTTTTCAGATTTCACATATGAGTGATATCATATAGTATTTGTCCTCTATGCCTGGCTTATTTCACTTAACATAGTGTCCTCCAGGTTCATCCATACTGTGGCAAATGGCAGACTTTTTTTCTTTTTTATGGCTGAATAGTATTCCATTGTGTATATATACGACATTTTCTTTATCCATTCATCTGTGGACGGACACTTAGGTTGATTCCATATATCCTGGCTATTGTGAATATGCAATAAACATATGGTAATGCAGCTGTTTGATATACTCATTTCATTTCCTTTGGATACATATACACCCAGTAGTCAGATTGCTGGATTGTAGAGTCATTTTATTTTGAATTTTCTGAGGACCCTCTACATGGTTTTTCACAATGAATGTACTAACCATTTTTGAAGAATTCCATTTAAGCCTTTTCTGAAGTATTGTCCCCCCCATCTCCAACATACATAGTCATACCATTTGCATCAGTGTAACACTTTGCCTTTTCACTTAATGTTATAATATAAAATTTCATCTATCGCCTTGTCTTTAAATATTCATTTTTATTGAGTGCCAATCATTCCACAAGTAAGTGGGCGTGCCATAATTTTACAATTCCCTACTGTTGGACAGTTATATCATTTCCACCTTTTCTCTAGTTTAGACATCACTATGATGGAAATCTTCTTTACACACAAGCAAAAAAACCTTGTGTGTAAAGTTTTTGTCTGTTTAAGATTATTCCTAGATTCATAGCAGTAAAATCAATGTGTCAAAGGACAGGCAGAAAGTAAGTTATGACGTAAAAAATCAGTGCAAGTGTTATGTGAAGTGAAAAATGCCACCTTAAGTACAAAGATTTGTCTTTTGGCTCTAATGCTAACAAGTGAACACTCAAATCTTAGAAGGTTGTAGAAAACTGTCCGAAATGGCTAATTCTAATGAGTTAAATGTTGTACCCACTAGTATTCCACTTCTTTATTCACACAAGCATATGGCTGATCCCTTATTGAGTTTAAATTCTTAACCTTACCTAGATCTACCATCAGAAGGCGAGTGAGCGCTGTGTAGAAGGTTGTTCGACACCTGAAGTCACTGAGACTGTAACTGTCACTGATGCCAAGAAAAGGGAAGTGTTCACTCTAATAAAAGCAAAAGAGTAATCCAAGTTACTAACGCTTTACCTCAACTATTTGTAAAATTCTATTCATTAATTAAAGAAATAAGACTTACCGTGTGGTTTTTTAGCATGAATTTCACAGCATCTATCTTCACAAGTTTTTTTAAAAGAATATAGGTAATAGAAGTTAAGGAATCTAAGGAAATATATTTGTCATATCAGTGTGTAATAAATCACAAAGTAACAGTGAACTGTAGTGGCATCAATTTCTACTTATAAAAAATAAATATAATTTCTAAAGAGCATTCCTATAGAAATGTCTTTCCTTTTATTAAGAATGATAATCTATTATTAACCAATGCAATTACTTTTTCTATCTTATATATATTCTAGTTATGGAAAGAAAGAATGAATTTTATAATTAAGACAAGAACTCCTTTACTATTAAAGTCTTGATAGTGGAAAATTAAAACTGACCCCTTTTTATATTTTGGGTGTAACTTGCGAACTTCTACTTACTTAATGTTATTTCATAATGAAATAATTATAAAAGACCCATAATAGGCTATCAAAAAAGAGAAAATTACTCAATTCTAAGAAACAGTGAGCTCTCTTAGTAGAAATCTAAGATCAGAATATAATTAGGAGGATATAGCAGACTGTATGTCATCAAGTATAGATGGACAGCTTAAAGGAACTAATATTTCTCAAGTGCCTAGTATGTAAAAGGCATTTTCCATATGTTAATTCACCTAATCTTCACAATTATACTGTTAAGTTTTGATTATTATTTTTAGTCCATAAATAATGAAACAGGAGCTAAGAGAAATTAAGTCACTTGCCCAAGATCAAACAGCCATGGATTGACAGTGCTGAAATTTGAACTGTAGTTTGGTTCCAAAGGCCATGTTCTTTCTGCTGTACCACATTATCACCTGAAGAGTTCAACTTAGAAGGAGCATGAAGTTAAGAAATCAGAAACATGAATACAAGGCCTAAATAATTTCAGGTATGATGTGGATTCTAAACACATCTACTCAGTATGCAAATACCCTCTTCTCTTACTCTACCATAGTCATGTGTTTCTACCAGAGCTAGAGCATCTCTTGGCCATTCCCTAACACCCACTCATGCCTTTCTTGAAGGCTATAATAATCTTATATGGCTCCATTCATATTACAAGGAAAACACTGGCTTTCTGTTTCCTTCACATCATCTCCAAATATATGACTCAGTCTACTGCCTCTGCACAGGGGCACTGAGAAGTATAATTCTAAATTTTAGTCACTCAGGCATGGGTATCAAAGAGTGGAAAACACATTGGAACACGAGTCAGGAGACCTGGGCTTGACTATACCATTCAATGAATCCAAGTAATAAACTTAGCCTGTCTCAGCCTTAGTTTCTCTCTCCAACAAATGAGGATGAAACCTATGCCCAAGCTACTTTACAGGATTGTTCTGAGGATCACATAATGCAAATGTCTTTGCCAGTTATCAATCATGGAAAAAGAAAGATGCAGAGAATTCACAAAACTTGTGCAACTTGCAAGGCTAATTTTCACAATTTCATGAGATAGATAGTATCACTTCTATTTTTCAGGTAAGGAAATAAACTAAAAAAAATTAAATAATTTTTCAAAAGATAAACAATTAGTATGATTTATATTCAAGTCCCTCTGATTCCAAAGCAACTATTCCAGTTGCATATGAAGCATTATGTTTGGCTTAGCCATATACCTGATTATTTAAAATATGCATCTACATTTTAGCATGTATCTGTATTAGACAGTAAACTTTCTAAGGGCAGGGACGATATCCATGCATTTTCCTCTTGCACTGCTCTCAGCAGGTGCTCAATGCATTGTGTTTTTCTTTTTTTTCTTTTTTTGAGACAGACTCTTGCTCTGTCACCCAGGCTGGAGTGCAGTGGTGTGATCTCAGCTCACTGCAACCTCCACCCCTCCGGGTTCAAGTGATTCTCCTGCTTCAGTCTCCTGAGTAGTCAGGACTACAATCATGGGTCACCACGCCTAGCTAATTTTTTGTATTTTTAGTAGAGATGGGGTTTCACTATGTTGGTCATGCTGGTCTCGAACTCCTTACCTCAAGTGATCCACCGTGCCTGGCCACAATGCACTGGGTTTTTCTGGCAGGCTGCAGGGCAACAAGACCAAGGCTGACAGGTAGCAAGTTTTTTCTTGCCTCCAAAGATGCAGATTTGATGATTATTCCCAGTGTCAGTCACTGGGCTGAAGACCTGCCACTCAGACTTCACTCAGTTAAACAGGGGTAGGATCAATAAACTTAGAAATATCTTAAGTAATTACCAAATAGAATTCTCTTAAAATTGCAAAGTTAAAAGTGACAGGGTCTATGGGTAATAAGAATGCTGCCATTAATAGGAATCTTCCTGTCAGTGCTGTTAATAAACAGCAAGTCATGTTTTGACAATAGAATATTTATGAAAGCAATAAACAGAACATTCACAGGAAGAATCTCATCTGTCAAAGACACATTTTCTGCAGAACGGCATCTGTGCACTTTGTACCAAGGCCAGCCTCACTGCCTTTTAATTACATTCCAAAGAAAAAAATGATTAAGAATGAATTTTTACATTTTTCAATAAAGAAAAAAATGAGAGTTCACCTGAATATTTATGTTCTCTTATAGAAATTCAATTCAAAGCTAGTTATGGCTCTTAAGTGGGTCTGTAATGTTAAAAAAGGCAAATGAACACGTCATCTTTATGATCTTTACACTCTGATCTTATTCTTCTCTAAGAGACTAGGGTTCATCTGAGTTGTGCCATTTTGGCTGGGTGGAGCATTAGATAAATTATGGCAACACTGAGTTAGATTTCAGAGGTCTATTCAAAACACCTCTTAGCAGTAAACCTGGTAATGGTGGTAACAGTAACAGTAGCAACAGTACTAGAAGTCTTGAGAGTGAGTAAAATTAATAGAGGAAACATCACATATGGAACATGTCAAGAGAAGAGTCACGATTCAAATCTAGATCGGTCTGGCTCTAAAGCTTAGGGTCTTTTCACTAGGGTATATCAGATCCATTTGATTTTAAAGAGACTAGTTCTCCTCCAGAGATCATTTGCTCCTTGAAATACAATTGAAATCGGAATCAAGTCCCAGAAGGGACAGGGAAACATTTTATTTTAGGAGGGACCAATTCATTAATGAGCCAGCATCACATCCAGGATTGAGCAAACTCTACATTCTGGCTGGCAGTAACCCATTAAACAAAATTCCCAGAAAATCCCTGTCTCTAGCCATACAGTTATGAAAACATTGAAGAGGGTGAAGATGGTCTTATTGATAGCTAGGATAACACATAAAGAAAAACAAGAAAATAATCTTATAAGATGGCTGAAAATTCTGAAAATCTGTATCCTTTGAAAAGGAGGATAACTAAATTGAGAATGAACTGCTTTCTTAGGTTACAGGAGTACTACACAATTCAGTAGCTGCTCGACACAGTATCACCAAGTATGACTTCAATTCACAGTATCAGGCCTTTTCTGACTATTTACCACATTTCATCAAATCTAAAACACCACTGATTGTAAAACAAAAAAATCAATATAATATGTACTACTAAGAAAAAGTACTTAAAAATACCATCAATTATAAGATATATCCTATTTACAGAAGTGTAAAGACGTGAAAAAATTTGATTTAGAATTACAGTAGTGTACTAGATACATCATATTCACTAAGTACAAAAGAGTGGGTAATCATACTGAATCTGGGCAAATATTTAAAAGTCATACATGTTCACAGACACTTTTTGCAGAGTTAGATCCTGATGAAAGAAGAAAGTTCACAGATGACAATATTACATGTCAGAAATTGCCATACTTAGGTTATACATACAAAGTATAGTAACTGAAATTAAGTTTAGTTATTTCAAAAGTAGAATTTTGCTTATGAACCCTACTAGACACACACACAGACACACACATACACACACACAGACATGCACACAGACACACAAACAGACACAATTCCTTTTAAGCAAATATAAAGAAAAGAACAGAAGGAAGAACTACCCATTATAAAAGTACTAAGGGAGATTATATAGGCCAAAAACTATACTAATTGGTTATCCTCATATGATATCTGGCCATTTCTGATAAGTTGGGTAATAACATCAATATTTATTTACAAGATGGACTGAAGACTTAAATGTAAGACCTAAAACCATAAAAACCCTAGAAGAAAAACTAGGCAATACCATTCAGGACATAGGCATGGGCAAAGACTTCATGACTAAAACATCAAAAGTAATGGCAACAAAAGCCAAAGTTGACATATGGGATCTAATTAAACTAAAGAGCTTCTGCACAGCAAAAGAAACTATCATCAGAGTGAACAGGCAACCTAAAGAATGGGAGAAAATTTTTGCAATCTATCCATCTGACAAAGGGCTAATATCCAGAATCTACAAGGAACGTAAACAAATTTACAAGAAAAACACAACCCCATCAAAAAGTGGGCAAGGGATATGAACAGACACTTCTCAAAAGAAGACATTTATGCGACCAACAACCATATGATAAAAAGCTCATCATCACTGGTCATTAGAGAAATGCAAATCAAAACCACAATGAGATACTATCTCATGCCAGTTAGAATGGTGATCACTAAAAAGTCAGGAAACAACAGATGCTGGAGAGGATATGGAGAAATAGGAATGCCTTTACACTGTTGGCGGGAGTGTAAATTAGTTCAATCACTGTGGAAGACAGTGTGGCGATTCCTCAAGATTCTAGAACCAGAAATACCATTTGACCCAGCAATCCCATTACTGGGTATATACCCAAAGGATGATAAATCATTCTACTATAAAGACACATGCACACGTATGTTTATTGCAGCACTGTTCACAATAGCAAAGACTTGGAACCAAAACAAATGCCCATCAATGACAGACTGGATAAAAAAAATGTGCCACATATACACAATGGAATACTACGCAGCCATAAAAAAGGATGAGTTCATGTTCTTTGCAGGGACATGCATGAAGCAGGAAACCATCACTGTCAGCAAACTAACACAGGAACAGAAAACCAAACACCACATGTTCTCATTCATAAGTGGGAGTTGAACAATGAGAACACATGGACACAGGGAGGGGAACATCACACACCAGGGCCAGTCGGGGGGTGGGGGGCTAGGGGAGGGATAGCATTAGGAGAAATACCTAATGTAGATGACGGGTTGATGGGTGCAGCAAACCACCACAGCACGTGTATACCTATGTAACAAACCTCCACATTCTGTACATGTATCCCAGAACTTAAAGTATAATAAAAAAAATACACATAAAAAATCCAAATAGGTATAACCAAGATGAAGTATCTTAAGGGATACTAATAATCATTTACAAGGAACTGAAGTTAAGGCATAATCACAGAACAGAAGGGGTAACAATAAGTTCTAAATGCCCACGGTATGAAGTTTTGAAACTATAAAGGAAGAGAAAAAAGTCTTAATCTCTAACAATTTACAATCTAATAGGAGACAAGACCAGCAAATACTAAACTATATTAATATAACATTCATACCCAGATATATAGATTGAAAACAAGGTGTTCACAAATATTAAGAAAAATAAACCACAACTTGAAAGAAAATGAAGGAAATTAATATTTAGTGAGTATTAAAGGACTAAGGATAAAGCTATTTCATGATGGCTTTACTAAGTCTTTAGCCAAGACTGAAAAATTGAATAAACCTAATTGAGTTACAAAGTGTCAAATGAGGGAGAGTGGCAAATGTGGTGATTCAGTGAAAGATAATGAAGGGTGTCAAGGG
The DNA here is from genome assembly GCF_024542745.1 of Macaca thibetana thibetana. Taxonomy (NCBI): domain Eukaryota; kingdom Metazoa; phylum Chordata; class Mammalia; order Primates; family Cercopithecidae; genus Macaca; species Macaca thibetana. The sequence goes on from NC_065583.1 coordinate 10,577,576, forward strand.
GTAGGTAAAATAAATTTCCTTGGCCCAAGTATAAAGTCCAAATTGTGGTCGAATGGAGGATCAGGAAATTAGCTATGGGAACTCAATAAGTCAAGTACCGTCAAACGGCTCAAATTTAAGTCAATAATTTTGCTTGACCTAAGAAGCAAGTGGAAGAGATTGTGGGCTTTTGGGAAGAGAAATGATCAGATCAAAACAATACTCAAGGTACATAATTTTGTGAAACAAAAATCTAAAGAACTTGGTGAAGGTCTAAATAAGGGGGCTATAGGAGGGGAATATGGAGGATTCTACACCTGATTCTAGTATACAAACAAACAGAGGAGATAAATTATGGGATGACTTTTCCATGGCTGATAGAGACAGAAAACAATGAAATAAATCAACATTTCCTCTGATAAAAAATGCTAATAGAAGTATGCCTGAGGGATGTAAGCTGAAACTAGTTTTATTTAACATTCTCACAAACCATCTGGAGATGGTGGTATTCAGTAAAATAAAGCAATGCATTTTAATATTGTTTCACAAAAGCAGAAATATTACTGTTTATTGCTAAATAGTTACTGTAACAGACATAAACAATTTTACTTTCATCCTTCACCCTTGTTTCATTCTTGCCCTTTGCGTCATCTCTCATTCTCTACTCCTTCCTGACACCACATTCAGGATTCATACCCAAATGGTGGGAAGGTCAGAAACAGATGTGAGGATGTCTGGTTTGCACACTACTTAGTAAGTTTAAAAGCCACATACTTAATGGTTTATCTATAAGCTTATGTCTAAATGACCTCGAATAAAAGGGGCTCCCTCAAATCAGCCATATCACAATGTCACATACCCACATTATTTTTAATGTGCAGATTTTCAGAAAATTAATATGTAATTTATCTGAGTTAAATTTAAACAGAAGAAAAAGAAACTATATTAATAAAACAACTGACTTTAAGCTCTTTGGAGAAATATAGAAAAGGAAGTTTGGAATCAGTGTCAATTCTGTCAGAATGTAAAATCCATTAGGGCAGGGTCTATGTTTTATTTGTCCTTTTGCCGTGTACTTAGCAAATGCTTAATAAATATTTGTGAAAGAGGCCAGTAAGATTCAAGATGAGTATGGAATTAAATTTAAAAACCACTATTTTAGTCTTACTAATGTTAACTCTAGATAAGGATGAAGTTCTAATTATTGTACTTAAAACAAGCAAGCAAAAGAAAGACAAATGAAGCTGGGAAAGGTAGGGGTGAAAAATAAAATTTTCATGGTCATCAAGTGACTTTGAAAGAAAACAGATTCTTTGGCTTGTAGAAATGAAAATGACTGAAATAAACTAGTAGATAAATAGATTTATGATGTATATGGATGGGACTTACATTCACCAAATTCAGGTATACAGGAACTTAAGGGGACAATCTTAGAGAGTCAGTCTGAGGCCAAATGGAAGGAATTATTTCTTTATACCAAACAAAACCAGAGCCAGCTCCATAGGCATGTGGGCTGTACACTTGCATAGGGGACCCTGTGCCTAGAAGAGCCTCTTCATGGTTTAATGCTTTGCTGTTGAGGTCTTGAAATTCTTAATATTTTTTGAACAAGAAACCCCACATTCTTCTTTTTGAGGTGGGCCCTGCAAATTATGTAGCTGGCCTTGCAATAACATGGAGAAGTCATTAATCTTGAGAACTGCTGACATTAACAGTATCAATAAGGTAAAAAAAAAAAAAAAGTTTGGATAAACTCAAAAACTAATGTGGAAGTCTCTTATAGAGTCTGATTTTAAAAAGCTAGATATTGGTACTCATTGTAGTTTTGATTTGCATTTCTCTAGTGACCAATGATGATGAGCTTTATTTCATATGTTTGTTGGCAAGATAAATGTCTTCTTTTGAGAAGTGTCTGTTCATATCCATCACCCACTTTTTGATGGGGTTGTTCTTTTCTTGTAAATTTGTTTAAGTTCCTTGTAGATTCTGGATATTAGCCCTTTATCAGATGGAGAGATTAAAAAAATTTTCTCCCATTCTTTAGGTTGCCTGTTCACTCTGATGATCAGTGATCATTAAAAAGTCAGGAAACAACAGATGCTGGAGAGGATGTGGAGAAATAGGAATGTTTTACACTGTTGGTGGGAGCATAAATTAGTTCAACCACTCGTGGCAATTCCTCAAGGATCTAGAACCAGATATACCATTTGACCCAGCAATCCCAATACTGGGTATATACCCAAAGGATGATAAATCATTCTACTATAAAGACACATGCACACGTATGTTTACTGCAGCATTATTTACAATGGTGAAGACTTGGAACCAACCCAAATGCCCATCAATGACAGACTGGATAAAGAAAATGTGCCACATATACACCATGGAATACTATGCAGCCATAAAAAAGGATGAGTTAATGTTCTTTGCAGGGACATGGATGAAGCAGGAAACCATCATTGTCAGCAAACTAACACAGGAACAGAAAACCAAATACCACATGTTCTCACTTGTAAGTGGGAGTTGAACAATGAGAACACATGGGCACAGGGAGGGGAACATCACACACTGGGGCCTGTTAGGGGGTTGGGGGGCTAGGGGAGGGATAGCATTAGGAGAAATACCTAATGTAGATGATGGGTTGATAGGTGCAGCAAACTACCATGGCACGTGTGTACCTATGTAACAAACCTCTATGTTCTGCACATGTATCCCAGAACTTAAAGTATATTACAAAAAGGACCTCAAAACACACACACACACACACACACACACACACACACACACAGACACACTCTAGATATTTTTAGTTTTCCCATGTTTGATGATTATGTAATAAAGGCCAACTACCAACAGAGGGCCTGATAGAGAATGAAATTTCCTTTCTGAAACCCAAGTGGAGCATGTTAACTGCTACAAATTTGAGTGAACAATAAATTGCAGAAGAAATACTGATCAATTATCTTTCAAAAGAACAAAAACTTGAAATAATGATTAACAAACAAACAAACAGAATTTTGGATAAAATGTGATACTGTTCTCCGTTTTCAGCATTTAAAATAAGTTTACTTGATTGCTCTGTATGACCGTTATTCTCGCTCCAGTTTTCCCAGAAGCTTCCTTGTTCCAATCATTTGAACAATCTCACCCTTTTCCCATTTAGACAGAAACTAAAATTTCCGACCAGGAAACATTTCAAAGAAGGGAAAGATCCCCAAGTACTGAACGTGAACACAGAACACAGAGGGCTGGCTCTGTACAGAGCCATTTCAGCTCTGTGCCTGTTCAAAAAAGCTATTTAATCAGAAATTCTTGGACTTTAGTCTTGAACATATAAAGAGTATGTTAAACAGTTACTCAAATGTATTTGCTAAATTTATTATAAATACCCATGTAATGAATCTGATGGGAAAACATAAACTTTCTGTCAAAAAGGTCACTGGATTTTAAAATAACAACAGTCTTACCAACTTGAAAAGTTTCAAATTTGGCAAACAGTAATTCTGGGGTAAAATACAACAGCCACCCAGTTACAATTCGGGACCCAGTTACAATCTGGGGATTTACGCCCCGCATCGTTATTTAGGAACTAGACTATCCCTAAAAATGTGAGTCTAGTGGGTCTTACGAAGTCCTGTGAAAAAGTGTCTGTGATAGAAGTACCAGACTTTTCTGCTCAGGACATACAATGCAGCTCCATTTTCTAACTACCTAAAGGCAGAGGTTCTCAAAGTATGGTCCTGGAGCCACCAACTTAACCGGAGGCTTGTGAAAACTACAATTCTCAGGCCCAGGCCTAACACTTCCTGAAAGAGAAACTCTGGGGAGTGGGACCTAACACTTTGTGTTTTAAAAAGCACTCACATTCTGATGCTCACTAAAGTCTGAGACTACTGCTTTAAGGCAACCAAAGGCTTTTTAATACTTCCTAAAAATGGGGTCTTCTGTGATTTCAATTTCTAACAAGTGGTCACATAAAAGAACACCAAAGTTCAGAGACTGGCTTTGAGCACCATAAACACTGAGTAAGGTTCATCTGAAGCAGATAAAATAGAAAAAATAAAACAAAAAGTATCTGAAGACATGTACTATAAACAAAGAACATTAAAAAACCTCATAGTGAGATAACATGCTTTTCATTTACTTCTAATATTTTAAATAAAAATATTTTGAATATTAATATATAAACAGATTTCCACTAACAAGGGCCTATAGGTGATAATTTTGATCTTGCATAAGTGTTTCTATTGCTGAAGAATGTCATCTTATTCCCAATACAGAAATAATATATTGCTTTAAAATCAAGATTGAAAAACACATTATAATAAAGAAATCGATTGGAAAAACAAAACATGCATTAGGTAACCAGTAACTGCACTAAAAACAGATACACCACTCACATATTCCATTATGTAAATGAATTCAAAGATATTTCATGACTGATCAGCTAGAAGGGACATAATGATTTATAATTCAAATAACTGAGCACTGAAATCAAATTGAACTAATATATATTTCTAAATATGCAAACCTGAAATAATTGCTAAAAAATATAAATCAATGTACTCATGTTGAAATCATTCCTATACCCTGGTTTAAAATATTATAGCTTTTAAACTTTTATCTAGTAAGTTTTCTGAAAATATGATTTTTTATTTACTTCAAGAAGTACTCAAAAGCAATAAACAGCATGTAAAATAAAAGGCTATACTATTTGAATTAAAGAATATATAACAGGTTTAATAGGATAGAAAAAAGATCTTAAATAGCAGACACAAATAAATTAGGCATTATGCAAATTAAACTAAAAGAATACAAATCAAATTAATTTTATACTAAATATCAATTTCAACCTAAAAAATAGGGTAAATCTAAACAATAGATATTATGCTATAAAATAACTGAGGCTTCTTTGCAGATAATATGCTCTCAAAGTAATTCATTGTGAAAAGGCCAGAGTTTGCAATACTAGGAAGTACTTATAAACCACTTCATATGTTAGAAATAAAGAGTATTTCAGCATTATTATTAGAAAAAAATATGGGTTGAGTTTTTTTTTAATAAGAAAAAATACATATCTTAAAAAGCCAAATGACCATTGGAATTGGGTTGTACATCACTTTCCAGTAAAAAGGAAAAACAGCCTGGACAGGTGTAATTTATCATTTTTCTGATTTAATATCAAAGAAATATATTAAAATAATAAAAAGAATCCTGAAATCCTCAAAATTTGTAGTGATAAATAGCCCTCCCTGTCTTTATTGCATTATACCTACTAACAGAAATATTGCATGGTGGATTTTGCCAGACAAGGACGATTATTTTCCAATAAAAAGTTGCATATTAAATTCCAGCACAAAAGTGGGTGTCTAATACTTTGGAAATCTTTTATGGTTTACCAAGGAATACAATTTTAAACTTAACTAACATAAACATATTCCTGGAATGAACCTGCATTAAAGGTTTCTATCCAATGCCACCATTTTCAGAATCTGTCGTCATATTAAAAGATCAGCTAATCTTAGTGATTAACTAATCCAACACTTATCTTTCACAAGTCCTATATATTTGATAGCTAACATAGAAAAGACAATCTACATGATTCTTTCTAGTTTTTAGAAATATGACAATACTGTCAACTATAATTTAGGAAGAAGATTCTTGGTTCTAGAATTTTAAAAACCTGCCAGACAGAGAAATCTAAACATTTAATGTATAATGGGAAATCTTATTTTAGATTAGATTTGATGTTGATTTGGTGGGGGCAATAATCAAAGAAATGGTCAAAAGCTTATCATTTTCTTTGTATTACTCTACTGTGCCTTTGAACTAATGAAAATGATGTTCTTTTCAACTGAAGAATATTACAGATACATTTACTCATAGGAATGCAGTTTTTCTAAGGTAATATTTTTAGAATACTTTGACCTCCTTAAAATTAAGTTACATACTTTCTTTTAGGACATGAATTTCTGACAAATACAAAAAAGCATGAACTAAAATATATGTGGTTGCATACTTTCTTATATAACCATTTATTAGCCTAGGTGAGTATAAATATAACTGTAACTACTTAGGAATCTATACATCCATATAAATTCAACAGTGATTCTGACTAAATGCTTCATAGTATACAGCTAATTAAAACCTTTCAAAAAACATGCATTTACAGATAAGAATAAATGAAAGAACTTTTTATTTAAAAAAATTGCAAAAGTTATAAACAAGAAAAATACCTGGTAAATTAAATACATTTGCTAGGTTGTTTATACATAATGTTAGATATACAGTGAAAAGGATATCCAACAGAAAGGTCATTTAGGAACTGAAGAGTCCTTGAAATTACAGGCTCACATCTTCCCCAGTATTTAAGGTTTGTAACACTAAATATGAAAAAAAGTCTTTAATTATAAGTAAGTTATTTGCTTGTCTAGGGAGAATCAGAGAATATACATAAATTTATGAAAGTTTGATGACCTAAGTCACAAATATTTTGAAAGTGAAAAACAGGCTCAAAAACATTTTCTATTCTTTCTATAGCATATTCAAAATTATATGCGATCTACAATAAATACTGCACTCCAAATGGTGTATAATTCTATATATTTAGTTTTGTAAATTAAAAAGTTGTCTAAGTGTTTCACCGGAAAACATCAAGTTTGTACCCAAAACATAGGGAGGAAAAGCAGGAGTCACAAAGAAAGCCAAATAGAGGCTCACTGTTACTGCCAAATAATGAACCATCAATCTGTGGCTCCAAAACTCACTTCTTATGATCATAACTGTTTACCTAACTTTGTTCTCTGCAATCAAGACAGTGTTGTTTGTCTGTTACACAGATAAAGCGGGGTGCCAGGTGGAGGCATACAAGTTTGGCTATGGGTACAAAGTTATGTCTGCGACTAGAAACTAGTTTATTCTGCTAATATTATAAGTTCAACATAAGGACAGTTTCCATGAATATGACTCTGCCAGACATAGGTTTCTCTTAGAACTAATGAATGCCCTATCAGACCTCTTTAAATGATTTCAGTTTGCAATAATCTCTTCATGTGGTCTTTCAAATCAAATATACAGGTGTTTTTCTTTTTAAATTAAAAAAAAAATGTTGCCCAATTGATCTGAAGAGTCAAGGTCTGTAAATCTTTTAAAATCATCATCTGATGCTGCACACTCCAGTTGTATGGAAACTTGACCAATTACAGTGTCCTTTGGATGGTGAGTTTTCAATATGTGAAATTAAGTTTCAGTTAAGAACAATGCTAATATTCTAACAATTAAAGCATAATTTTAGGTCTTTTATTTAAAAAACTAATATATAAAAAGATTTAAATACAGTAAAAAGATCTATTACATTTAAAACAACAACAAAAAGAAAAATCAAAGACCAAAACAAGAACTCACATTTTTGTCACGAATGTTTCTAGAACGTGGTTGTCATCTGTTATTCCTAAGACTTCTGACATACGAGCATATACCTGCATTAAAACACTTCATTGTTAAAAGCTTTATTATTAACATATATTTTCAAAAGACTATTCAAATTGAACAAACATAAGATTTAATGCACTATTGTATCCACATTGAAGTAGGGAGTGGGTGGGGGAGCAAATGAATTTTTTAAAAAGAATCTTATAATTTTAAAATTTGCTAACTTTTTCCTCCAGACCGTTCCTATTTTGAAATATATAAACGCTTACACACAAACACACCCATATATCCATTTTACTCCCACCACACTACATACATTTTTTTTTTCTCAAAGTGGTAGACCACCCCTTTCTAGAAGACAGGAGTAAGTATGCAAAGGGCTGGAAAGTAGAGTACTTCAACAAAAGGCTCCAACACTTAAAAATTTTCCACCTATTCTAGATTTCAGTAAAATATTAACCATTTCAGGATTATTTAAGGCAGTTATAAAAATAAGGATTTTAAAAAATCAAAGGAAGTTAAAGAACTTAAGAGAAATTCTCCTCAAATATTACCTAATTAAGCTTCCCCAAATATACCGGTAGGTCTTACTTTTCATGCTGACACTGAAATCCCAAGCTCAGGGATTCTCTGTTGAAAACATCAGGGCCTGGGAACCCACTAAGCTTCCAATTAGGGAGTGTTGGTTGCAGAGTTTGGGGTGCAACATTTCAGTCTCAATCCAAGCCACATTGAGCTTATAAACACATATCCCACTTCAAGTGGGAAAATGCCACTTATACTCCTTACTAGCCTGGCAAAGCTGAGAGGTGGGTTGACACCTCCATACTCCCTGATGCTCTGGTGTGATTCCAGGTTATCCCTGCCAGACACCAGCTGTATGGGATTTCTCTTCTGTGATTTGATCCTCTGTGATTGTGTTCTCTCACTTTCTCCTAATCTGCCTATTTCTTACGTACAGCAACATAGCTTCTACTCCCTCTGTCTTTTGTTTTTTTTTAATATCTGAAAACCAATTTGATACACCGCCATAGGTCACGAAGGTAAGATAAAAATCACAGGGGCAACACAAATCACCCAGAGCTATACGGTCATAAAGGGGAGGAAAGCTGCCATTGTAGAAATTTCTTTTCTGGATTTTAAACACCATTTGAACCAGCAGGTTGTGTTCCAGACTTTCAACCTGAGTCCTGTGTCTGGAAGGCTTCTCCTCAGGCTGATGGAGTCAATCAGAGGGAGAGAAAAAGAGGGAGAGAAGGAGGGGTTAGGTGTAAAGGGTGATGGAAGGAGGGGCTGAATGGTGGGGAGAAGCTTGGGGGGGGGAGAGAGAGAGAGAGAGAGAGAGAGAGAGAGAGAGATTGAGAATCAAATTCCTGCTGCCTTACCTACTAACTTCTGAGCCCTACAGAAAAGCATTTCAATGATTATATGTCTGTGGCTTTGCCCATGAGAGTAGGCCTTCATCTCTTATTAGATTGAAGTGACCATTGTTGCTTGTAAGATGTTTGGGGGAAAGAGGGAGCTAAGGAGAGAGAATCTAGAGAAGTTAGTTACCAACAATCCTCAATAATCACAAACCTTCAGGCACAAAGAGGGCTCAAATGAAGAATGATATGTGGAATGGAAAGTTTCCCTAAGCTCACCACGATGCAAAACCTCTCTCATATATAGAAGTATACATATTGGGTCCCTTGGAAAACCTGGTATCCACATGATTAATGGCACACAAAGCATTTGACAACTTGGCCTCAACCTACCTCATCTTCCACATTTCCCTCAACCTCAAGCCACAATAAAATGCTGATGGATCATTGAGGCATCTCATGCAATTTCAGATTTTTATATGTTCATGTGCTGGTCGTTTTGCCTCAATCAGCCTTCTTCCTCTTTTTCCCCTCATACTCATTCAAAAGTCTCTCCTCTGAAGCCTTCCTGGGCACAGTGATTTGAACTCTCCTTTATGTTCCCACAACATCTAGTCCACTCCTCTATCATGGCACTTTTCACACTGTAACTGTCTGAATGTCAATTTCCCTCATTACACTGAGTGCTTCTTGAGGGGTGACACTATGCCTTATTCTCTGTGTCCCTAATATCGCACCTAAGGCAATATTTGTCAAGTGAATACGATGTGTTTTTAATGTGCAGCGGCAAAAGACACGGTCTGGATCTACTAGGACTATTTTATAATGTGAATATTACACAAAGAAAGAAAAATGACTTTTCCCATTAAGCATATATTGGATTCTATGGACAAAATACACAGAATCATAAATTACAACAGAAAAAGAAAAGTAGCTAGAGAGAACAGCTTGAATATTTAGTAACTGATTATAGCAATTGTCTTTAATTTTATTTTAGTGGCACCCTTGTCAAAAGCAATCCTTAAAATAAGCCCAGTTTTATAAAATCAACTAACAGTAGGGATCAGACACCCTACTGTGTGCCCTGCTTTGCCCACTTGCTCAGTTCCAGGGCCAGAGACTGTGTGCCCTTAACTCTGACTGGAATTTAAAAGGCATGTTTGTTTAACAAAGATGAAAGTATGAATGAGTATGTTTAAACTACAACTCAAAGCACAAATTCTTTGATGGTATACAGGATCATTTTTATAGATAAATGAAATTAATAATAAATCCCATGACATATTGGTTTTGGAAAGCATGTGGTCATGGCATTATCTCAAATCACTTATTTTCTTCTTATTGTATTTATATCTTTACTGGTTAATTTTCTTGTTTTTGATAACATAACTATGGTGGACTTTTGTAAAATCAAATTTTACATTTTCAAGACATTATAAATGCCTATTTTTATGGCAAAACTCAGAAATAATATAATTTTTGTTTTAATCATTTTATTATTTATTTTAAAATGTGATTTTAAACATTTCGAACATTTTAACATTAAAAAATGTGCTTTCTAATTCAATGGGTCCTAAGGAAGTTTTCCTATCGTGTCCCTGGCATTCAAAAGAGGAGGAAGCTAGGCAGGCAGGTCTGTTGCGTTCTGCTGTCAAAACAGTTTCTCAAAGCATCAGATCTGACCCAATAATATACTAGAAAAACAGTCAACATTGACACATGGCAGTGCTTTAATCCACAATTATCCTTGTAACTTGCACCATTCCTTTTATCATCCATTAGCTTTGATTCCCATTATCCCATCTAGAACTGTGTCAACGCTTTTGTCCTTGGGGATTTCTCTCCACTACTAGGATCTGACAGTCAAGCTTGAGTACTAAACAGGATCATTACCTCTTAAATCCACTTATCTGATCTACTGAATAGTAAATTGAAAAGCTCATTAAGAGCAACAATCTGATTTGTTTTCACGTGTGACAGGGTCATTTAAAATCAATGTATGATTACAGCGTTTCTTTTAAAAGACTGTTTCTCATTTTCCAAGGTACCTTATCATTCAGATAACATGCAGAAAACATAAAAATGTCTCCAAACATTTGAAATTTAATTATCCCTTTTAAACATGGATAATTTGGGAGTGAGAAGTAATTTGTTCAGTTAGGAAATACCTACAAAATTGTTTATTATCAAGCACAGGTCAATGAAAGTCTTCTACAGAAAAATCTTCTAACACAGTATTTAGAGTTTTTAACACTTTCTACAACTTTTATCATTTCACCCGAAATAATTTTTATGACACCAAGAAGAAATCATATTGCAATATCTATTTTAAGGAAGTATATAGGAGTTACATAGGAATGCAAGAAAAGGAAACAAAACAAAACAAAACAAAACTCACTTTCAGTCCACAGATTCCTTGTCTCTTATTTCAGAATCTATTAAGACAATCTCATCACAATGAAAAATGAGTCAAAATCTAAGAAATAAGAGACTAAATCGATCTGTGTGGTCATCCTTCAGAGAAGGATGGCCAGTACAATGACACTGAATATATGGTTACGCCTTTGGTTATGTGTTTTATATAGTCAGAGATGAACAATCTGTAACCAAGCTTTCGCCTGTCTGAGCCCTCCTCCCTTCTTTCCTTCTTCTGCATTTCATAATAAGGCTGCATAATAGACTGTAAGCTCCCTGAGAACAGAAATGATGCTCTGAGTTTCTTAAATCTCACATGCCTACTACTCAATAATATTTCTTAAATGAATAAAAAGAATATAGGGTTAAAATGTACATTTTGGCCAATCCCATTTCATGTATGATTCTTTAACAAAAGGAAAACAACCCATAAAAGGCATGTGTTTCTCCCCCTGCAAAATAATATACCCCAAATCCTACTTATCTGGGATGAACATTAGTAAAATGTTGTCATTTTAAAAGATGTGATTTTAATGCTTAAATAATATTTCTGGAAGAAGGTCTCCCTGTAGATTCAGTAAGAAGAGTCTTAATTTGAAACCTTGCCAGCCTTTTATGGGCACTTCTCAAGACATATAATAGAATATGATATTTTTGTAGTAATAATTTCCATGTGAATATGTTTTCTCCACTATTTTGAGCATGTACTCCTGGAAGGCAGGGGAAATGTCTATTTCTCTTTACATCTCCAGTAGTATATTGTCTTAGAACACTGTCGTGATAAATTTAGCGAAATAGAAAAGGCATAGACTTTGGTCCCAAAAACATCTGCATTTGAATTCTGTATCTGCCTCTAACTAGGTGTTTCTTAAGGTCTCTGAATCTTGGTTTCTCACCTATAAAACAGTAATAATAATAATAATACCTACTTTAGGCCAAGTGCGGTGGCTCATGCCTGTAATCCCAGCACTTTGGGAGGCCGAGGTGGGAGGATTGCCTGAGCTCAGGAGTTCGAGACCAGCCTGGGCAACACAGTGAAACCCCAAACTAAAATGCAAAAAATTAGCCGAGTGTGGTGGTGTGCACTTGTAAACCCAGCTACTCGGGAGGCAGAGACAGGAAAATTGTTTGAACCCAGGAGGCGGAGGTTGCAGTGAGCCGAGATCGTGCCACTGCACTCCAGCCTGGGTGGCAGAGTGAGACTCCATCTCAAAATAAAAAAAACCTACTTTATAGGCTTTTGATTAGATTAAATGATGATCCTGAACTCAGAGCTTGACATTTAGTAGTTACTTAACAAATGCTATTTCCCTGTACAACCTTTCATTGACCCTTATGCATAGTAGGTGCTAAAGTGGTCAGCTAACACCTTTTGAAGAGAAGGCTCTTCACATGAAAAATAACAGAAAAATCAGAAGGTGCTTACCTTTAAGATTTTCACACAGCATAAAGATGGTTAAAACAAATAAACAAAATCTTATAATCTGTATCCATAACTCTTAAATCTTTACAAACACGTTCAATTAACACCTTCTAGTCAAACTCAGAAATTGCATTTGTTTAAAGGCATAAAGGAACTGCTTCAAAATTTCACGATACAAAAATCAAATTATTTCTACTTCTCAATGGTTATTGTCTTAGAAGCTAGAAAAATTACCCATTTTAACCAGTTACTCATCTCTCTTGCTCCTGAAATATGGAAAGTGATTAGAAATGTAAGGAATTATCATTATCACAGATTTGAGAAGGTATGCTCTTAAAAACTGTTTTAATATGTTTGTTTTCTTAGCTGTATTTATTTTACTGCAAAGGTTCTTATACATTTAAGAAAAGAGCATTTGGATAGTACCTAATGCTTCAATGAGCCAATGCATGTTCCAACTTCTCAACTCATCAAATGACAAATGTTGCCTGTAGAATTTGCAAGTAGCTTAAAAGATCTTACATATGGTTTTAAAAAGGGAACTAGGTAAGAAAAATAGATGAGGGCATAAACTACAAATAGCAACATAATTTTGAGTTGTAAATTTAATAAAGAATAAAAAAAGCATGTGCTGTAATAATTTTTAAAATTTCTTTTTCCAATCCTAATCCATAGTCTTGGGTATCTGGAGCACTGTCTCTAACATTCTGGTTATAACTCTGAGGAAACTAATTATGTCCATCTTTAAATTTGAAGTAGATTACAGAACTGGGAAACCAAGAATATTAGTTCCTAAAGATTGTATGGATATATAATGACAGTCACAGAAATTCAATAACAGCCCTCTATGAAATGCACTCAAAAGCACCGCATGAAACAAATTAAAAAGAACAACGAATCTCTCATTCTGTGCAAGTAAGAAAATAAGAGAAAACACTGGTTCTATAGGTTTTCAAAAGAGTTTTTATAATGAATTAAGATTTTGGATAATGAATCTTCAGAAAATTACAGTAAGTTAATACCCTTAGGCTTTCTATAAATGTTTAAGATGTTGTAACTTCTCAAAGAGCTTTAGTACATTGTTTAAGCAGGCTCAATGCAGAAAATTAACAGTGCTGTAGAAGCCAACAACAAAGTATTTTGCCATTGGACGACAAACCTTCTGTGAACCAATTTATTCTAAAAAACATATCAGGTAATATAAAAGTGGTAACACAAAAGATCCCCCAAATATTACTGTGAATTTTCAAGTATTGTTTCAATCTATTGGAATGACTTATTAATGAAGGTTTTTAACTGATTGTAAATTGGTAAAACAAAACCTGTCACTGGAAAGGATCCAATATAATGAAAGCATTAATGTTCCTTAGGAAGAGAATTTAGGAACACAGTATGAAATCACTTACTATGAATAAGAAATCAACGTTCATATTTTTGTTTTAGGCTTCAAGTGCCTTTGAGGTCAATTCAGTGCTTTCTATAAGAAAGACCTCATCAATGTGAAAGGCATTAGTAGAGGAGGGAGAAAGAGAGGTGTAAGAAAGAATAGAGCATTTAATGACTTGGATCTAAACCATTTGGAACTAAAGGTACTTAGCTCTTTCATTAACATTTGAAGCAGGGTAAAATATGATAATCACAATTAACTTATCACCATAACAAGAGAATTAATGGTACAAACATCATTGCTGTATATTAAATACACAAACTTAGTGACACTGAATAGATCCATATTAATCTTGGGTGACTAATTTTTCCATATCATTTAAAATAACATCACTAAATATAAGCCTGAAATCACACAGAAAAATCTTTTGCCAGAATTTAATTTTAAGACCATAATTTATGTTGGAAACCAAGTGGGAAAAGGTGAATAATCCTGCTTGCCTCATTCAGTTGAATAAAGAACGGCATCTGATAAAGAAAAACTGGTTATGGAAGTATAAAATAAATCTGAATGTTAAACATTTATTTCAATTAGAATATCTGAACCCACCATCTGTGGTGGCCATCTTGCTAAGGGCACACGTACCTAACAAATCTCTTAAGAGGCATTCCCAGTCTGCTTGAATAAGCTATTGTATAAGAAAACTTGGAGTGACCACTTTGGCCTCACATTTCCTTCGCTCCACATCCTGTGGCACAAAGCATGAACTCAGCAGGCTGGGGTGCAGGGCTGCCTGCTGCCTTGTGATAATCCCCTCTCCCAGTAGGGGCCTCCACTGATGCATGGCTAAGAACATGCTTCCTCTTTTGCTTGCACCCCAGTGGGGTTTCCATTTCTAACTTGGGCCCAAATCCAACTGCTAAGGAAGGTGGAAAAGTTAGAAAACTCCAGATGCTGCCAGAGATATTTTTGAGTCAGTTTCTAAACAATAATTTATTAGAAAGAGTACAGGTATAATGTGAAAACCAGCAAGGCTGGTAATTTTGGAGAGATTCTTTCCCTCCCACCCCCAACCAGATCTAGGGTCTAACTACCACCTGTTCAACAGAAGCTGGCTGTTTGCCTTCCTTTCCTTCAGGGAGCCACTGACTAAGGATCTCCACCAGCATGAACCTAATGCCTCCCGACAGGCCTTCCCTAGCCAAGAGGGACCTGGGTTGAGTGCACCAGTTACTGGTCACAGGATATGCAGTCTACAGAAAGACTCCTGTGGTGCAACCAGCTGAAAGCCAACCAGAGAAAATGGAGAGTGTACATTTGTCCTGACACAGCTTTGCTCCTGCCGGCTGCCAACTCACTCCATGTCTGGGGCCAAGCTTCTGTTAAACTAGTCTTCTATGGATAAAGCCATGGTAAAGCCCTGGGTAAATATACTATCTCCCCAAGCCCATTCAAAAAGAAGCTAACTATGGCTATGGCACCAGATGCTTGGAAAGAAGGCTAGATTTTAGTAGAGGATTTTGGGACCATGGTTTGAAAGAGCATTTCAGACATTTAAAGGAATATTTATAATTCTTTGCAATAGCAAGTTTATAAGATGACACGATTAGATTTTAGGGCAAAGAAGCTGATGCTGGATGAAATTTGTGAGAGGGTGATAGTAGAGGTGGGGAACTGGGAATTGAAATATTTGGTTTAATCCCCTGTACCTCCTAAAGGTGTCAGCCAGAAACACATTCTGGCACAAGGGATACATGTGCTCTAGACACTGTTCAATAACAGATGCTATTCAATGTAGCCAAATAAAACTTTCTTAAGTATTAATAACTGATTAGAATTGGTTACTCAGCAATGTTAGCATCAAGAAATCTAGGGTGCTTTTGCACTGTGCAACCACATTAAATATAGGCTTTGCAGCTAATACTGCTTATTAGTGGACTACTAAACCTTTGGCTGTAAAATATGCACACTGTAAAATTATATAGTGCATAAAAAGGGAATTAAGACAATGCATGCCTACACTTAATCACTGTGTGCATATGCCTGCTTTACTAATAAGAATCTGAGGCTGTAGTGAGACAAGCATAAAGATTGCTGCTTCACCATCATAACCAGCAACCCAACTCACCTTAACTATTTTCTAAGCCTTCTCTGGAACTCTGGTACATCGCTCCTCAGGCGTACAACCTAAAAAGCACAAAGCTAAGGGACCTGCTACCTGGCACCAGAAATAAGAGCAAAAGGCCTCCTCAATCTCAAATAAAAGGAGAAAGTGGCTGACAATCTTTGTGGTTGTTACGTACAATATTCTTGGGACTTTGATTTTATTCTGGAGCCCATGAGCGGAGACATGGTGAAGTCCTGTTCAAATTCTGGATGTGGTTTTATGAATGACAGTGGGTTTGCTTCAATGAGATAATTCCAGAAACCAATTACTAAAAGCTAGCCCTAAAAAGAATAAAGCATAAATAATATTTGATAGAATGATTTTTAAGAATCTCAGCCGGGCGTGCTGGCTCACGCCTGTAATCACAGCACTTCAGGAGGCTGAGGCAGGTGGATCACCTGAGTTCCAGACCAGCCTGGCCAACATGGTGAAACCCCACTTCTACTAAAAATACAAAAAATTAGCAGGGCGTGGTGGCATGTGCCTGTAATCCCAGCAACTTTGGAGGCTGAGGCAGGAGGATCACTTGAACCCAGGAGGCAGAAGTTGCAGTGAGCTGAGATCGCTCTATTGCATTCCAGCCTGGGTGACAAGAGTGAGACTCCACCTCAAAAAAAAAAAAAAAAAAAAAGAATCTCTTAGTACTGTTTCCCATGAGGCACTTTCATTATACAAGTGTGGCAACTGAGGTGAATGATTTAAGTAGGCAAACTAACCTTCTGATGGGCAAAAGTACATCTTTTAACTAGGGTTACAAAGAATAGTGCCACAAAACAGGAGGTAGTCTAACGGTTACGAATAGATTCTGAAGCCCAAGACTAGTGAGATTCTGGCACTTACTAAGTAATTCTGAGCAAGATGCTTACCCTTTAGATCTTAGTTTCCTCAAATATAAAAAGGATGAGAGTAGTACCTAATCTGTGGAATTTTTGAGAAGATTAAAATGGTTAATTTATGTGAAGGACCTATAACATTCCTGGTATATAGTAAAATTTTCATAAGTGTTACCTATTATTATTATTGGAATGTCCCTTTTCTTTGTCCTTTATCTGGACTAGATACTAGAAAACAGACATATATTCTAGGGTATGTGAGTAGCTTTAGTAGTAGTTAGAGGGGAGAAGGCCTTAATGAAAGGTAACATAACTTCTAATATTAAATGATGGGTCTAGTCTTTGAGTCTTGCAAAGAAATAAAGTAGTAAGAAAAGTGATAGAAAAAACGTCAGGAGGAAAACAGAATGGTCTGTGGTATTTGATTGTTATTTTATCTCAATAACTTATCTGCATCACCTATATTGCCAGATTCAAAGCTTTCATCCTCATTTTTTGAGTCAACACAAGTTCCTGCTTTCTATCTCCAAGGTAAGTTTTCAACTCACTAAGTAGATGATCACCGTGTCCAATAAGTTATCAAAGTTTTCCCCATTCAGATCAATAGGTCCATCCAATTCTCCAAATTTTCTCTTCTTTTTTTTTGAGATGGAGTCTCGCTCTGTTGCCCAGGCTGGAGTGGTGTGATCCCGGCTCACCACAAGCTCTGCCTCCCGGGTTCATGCCATTCTCCCGCCTCAGCCTCCCGAGTAGCTGGGACCACAGGTGACTGCCACCACGCCTGGCTAAGTTTCTGTATTTTTTTAGTAAAGACGGGGATTCACTGTGTTAGCCAGGATGGTCTTGATCTCCTGACCTCGTGATCCGCCTGCCTTGGCCTCCCAAAGTGCTGGGATTACAGGCGTGAGCCACCATGCTCAGCCCAAATTTTCTTTACTACATTAATGTACACAGACACGGGATTCCAGAACACCATCATTAGTTTCAAATTATTAAGAGCTCTTAGGTGATGGGCTCCCAAAGGGCATTCTCTCCCAGTAGGAACAGAAACGGGCTACCTTTCAGAAATAAATACAGTACTACTGATCTCTGACACTAGACTATGGGTTCTAGGTTGCTTCTCCTACTGTAGCATATAAAATATCAAGGATCTAGCTTAGTTCTTTTGTGACTGATGGCTAGCCAGGACTAGACATCCAATCTTCAGTTAGAGAAATGAGTCTTTTCCTTGGGAAATAAAACAGCTAGTATGGAGATGAAACTTACGATATTGGCATTATCAGTCATCACACTCTGAAACTGGTCATTCCTGGACTCATGCCTAAATACATACACAGCCAAGGTGATACAGTGAAAAGCAAATTGGGTTCAGAGTAAGATGATCTGGTTGAAACCAAGGGTCTGCCACTAAACAGGTTTTTAATTCTCAAATTGTTTCACATTTCTGCAAAATGGTACTCATATCTATTAAACAAAACATTGTTGAGAAGACTAAATGAGAAAATATAATGAATAATTCAGCAAAGTGGTTAAATGCAAAGTAGAAACCCATTGCAGGTTAGATTAAGGTTGAAGATAAACTGTATTCTCAAATGATATTTTCTAGATATTTCTCATTCTACATTACCTGAAAATACAGGATTCATATCTTTCAACATGGATAATGTTTTAATACCCAACACCTTAATCTTTAGGAAGGTTAGAGAGTACCATGTGTTAGGCAGCTGCACCTGCTGGAAAGTGTGGTATGACAGCCCACAGCTCATCAAAGCAAATGACCAGATAAAAAGGGCAGTTGAGAACTGGTATCAACAAGCATGAGAATATTTCTAATGAGTCAGAAAAGTGGGCCAAGAGGGAGCATGGAAGGAAGTGACCATGAAAATTGAGAGACAGAAATGGACAATAAATGCGCAAAAGGCTTAAAAAAAAAAAAAAAAAAAAAAAAAAAGGTTACAACCAAACTTGAGAATTGTAATTCTCAGCAAATGGAAAGCCACCAGTACTAAGGTGTTTAGTACATTTCACAATTTTCTATCATGTTATAATTTTTCTTGTAAAAAGTTTCCAACTAAACTTACTGGGCATAGGAGATTTTCCATGGAAATGCATTTCCAATTTTGTAATGGGTGTCAACCAGAAAATGCAATTCACATAGGAGAAACTTGTTTCAAAGCCAACTTGCTTAAACACATCTATTCAGTAAAGCAAGGGATACTGGCGCTGGGGAGCCACACAAGGCCTAGGGGAAAACAAAATTCCAATAAGTATGCCAAATGTGCTTTTATATTTCAAGACTCCTTCAAAAGAAACATTATGGGGAGATAAAAATTAGGAAAACACTGAACTTAACTAATTTAAAATGTGAAAAAATATTTTGCATTTATGTTTTATAACCAAGTGCTTTTCTCACATTTGTCCCAAGGCAGCAGATAAAGCACTATATTCACCATTGCTAATACTAGCAATTGGAACATGCTCTTTGGCAAAGCAGAAATAAGATAATTGTTCAACATAGGCTGGCTTTTCAGAAATACTGGAAGCATTGCCTGTAATTATAGACATCTGTCACTGCTAGCCACTCAGTACTAACCCTGACATCAATATACAACCATAGCACTAAACTGCCTGCAGGCATAGCAATGGAGACCAGATACGCTAGGCAGGCAATCATCTGCTTCATCCAAACTATCTGTCAAAGGTTCCCAACCACAAATAGCTCTTACATTTTGTATCCTTAGGATAATATGTTGATTTATTTTAGATTCTCTAATATTTACAGTCTAGACCATCTACTAAAATAAAGAAACAAAACTTATGGCTAATGGATGCAGTTACTGTTCACAGTCATCATAAAAGGTCATAGCTCAACCCTCAAATGTTAAAAATTGATGGCAGCTTTAACCATGTGCTATCATACAGATGTTTCCTTTTGTAGAGGCAATTATTTCCTAAAGCAATTCAAAATGGTAAATACAATCTTTCATCAGCAAATATGTTGCCACATTGTTTTAGTAGAAATGCTCATATTTTAAAGCCCTTTTTAAGAAGTAATGACAAGTTTCAATGTTCATCGCTGAAGAGTCCAGATCATCAGTTTGGGTTTAGCTTTACATACAGTATCTTATTTGGCAATCCCTATATAAATGAAGTAATATCAAAAACTAGGAAATGATACTGAAGAATAAAATACTTCGTTAATGAATGAGTCAACTGACATAATCTTGCTGGATGTAAAACTTACTGAAATATACATGCACATGTACATTCATATTTTTAAAAGGCCAAAGACACACTGTAGCTTTAAACATCACCCTCTGTTTTCTTTTAAAACAGCCAGAGAAGCAAGCTGAAAATTATTAGACATTTAGACTAATTAGGAATAAACATTCACAATTATCATAATGTGTTACTAAAAACCCAGATATTTCTTGGTCTGATCACAACAGCCAATGCTGAAGAAAAACTATTAATTACTGACAGACAGTTAGCTTACAAGTGAGCTGCATTTTAAAAACCTCCTTTAAAATACAATTGCTAAATGCCTTACAGTGCTGTAATGTGAGACAGGTTCAAATCTTATTACTTCACTGAAATTAAAACCTAAGTTTTAATACTGTTCAAGTCGAACAATGATTCCACACTTTATTGCTTTTGAAATCCCTTGATGATCATAGGGAAAAATGCCCCGGAGAAAAAAAGACTGTTTTCGATAAACAGAAAATACAGTTTGCACTCTTAGCCTCTTTGTCATCACAAAAAAAGGATTTAATGCCAATTCTTTAAAAAAAGACTTTTTTTCCCACAAAATGTGCACCTTGTGTGCCATTTGTAAAATCAGTTCACTTTCTTTTATTTATTACTGCAGCGCGGCAAGGCAATAAAGAAGCTACCGATAGCTAATAAATTACATGCCTTTTAAAACAATTCTCTTGCTACAAAAACATGTAACTACAAAGGTTTACATTTACATGGTACATCATATGAAATGTCTATATTTGTGTCCTATTAACCATTTTGGCAAATTGTGGACTTTTACCAAATAGCTAATAGGAAAAAAAAAATATAGTGATCCACACATGTTCATACGACATAAAAGCCGTTCTAAAACTACTCATGTATTTGCACTTTATAAAAATGCTCCAAAATTTATTTTAAAAACATTTAAATAAATTATTTCATGCATCAAAATGGTACTCAAGGATCCTCTAATCAGGATTAAACTTTACTCAATTACTGAGAACTAAGAAAGTCTCTTTTTCTTCTAATTTATGTTCCTAGTATCACATAGTCTTTTAAAAATCATAATTTTAGCAGTTACTTAAAATAAATTATATAGAAGGTAAGATTGCTGGAATGTAACCCAGAATGTACCAATTCTGATTCTTAATGAATATAGTATAGTACTTATAGAAAGATACAGAAACTAGGTAATTTCAGAAACATTAAGGAACATCTGCTTATAATCTTTCTTTTAAAAGAATATTATCTTCACATATTCATAAGAATTGCTTTTAAAATCTTAATGAAAGTAAGTTATTTTGTGTCTCTGGTTTGTCTATGTACAAATGAATTCTGATACAACTATACTCCAATTTACAGGATTAAATTGTTAAATTAATCAGGGTATTTTCTTAATGCTTTCATGCTCCAATCATGATGAGAATATATTTATGAGGTAGTGTATTGCCTTTTATTATTAATTTCCTCCATTTCCTGTAATAGCTATTATAGCGGTGGCTCTTTTGTGTGTGATTCATACTTACAAAATTTCAACTTCGCTAATTATGCATGAACAGTGCTTCAATGTTTGAAGCACAAACAACTTTGTTTCATTTCATCTTTACTTCAAGATGACAATTCACTATACAGATGAATGAAAACTTTATATCCTGTAGCACTCGATTTCTCCATTCAAATCTACTTTTTCTCCTTTCTTTTGAAATCAAGTTGATTAGGAATATGTGGGAGATATATTTTTTGAAGAGTTCACTGAAATAAGTTTATTTCATTTTCACAGATTATTTATAGGAGAATCACCATCATAAATCATAATTGTATAACATATATCAATGTATGTGGAGAATTCTGCTATATTTCATAACTTATTTTTGCTTCTTTTTAATAGTAAACGCTCGTTTGCTGAAATCATCATTGCCTTTCCCCACACTGTAGTCGATATTAAATGATATTATTCTCAATTAGTGATCAAGAAAAATAACTGGCAAAATGTCCTACTTTCTCTACCTCTTACATTTTATTCATAAAATTTTATTCTAAATATTTAATTACTTGGATTATCCTCTTTTTCACTGGGGGAAGGCTAATTATATTCTCCCTCTTGCATCACTAAGAATGTACATTCAAAATAGGCACAGCTAGGTATCATTAACTCCATATATATTTTGTTTGTTTGTTTGTTTGTTTTTAGATGGAATCTCACTCTGTCGCTCAGGCTGGAGTGCAGTGACATGATGTCAGCTCACTGCAACCTCTGCCTCCCGGGTTCAAGCCATTCTCCTGCCTCAGCCTCCTGAGTAGCTGGGATTACAGGTGCCCGACACCATGCACGGATAATTTTTTGTATTTTTAATAGAGACAGGGTTTCATCATGTTGGCCAGGCTGGTCTCAAAATTCCTGACCTCAGGTGATCCATGTGCCTCAGCCTCCCAAAGTGCAGGGATTACAGGCGTGAGCCACTGCGCCTGGCCTAACTCTATATTAGATGGCAAAATCAAATAGTGGTTAGATTTCTCAAGGTTATACAGTAGAATGGTTTCCCCAACTTCCTGTTTTCACTGTTTGACAATGCTGCTTCTTAGCTGCTAGGGAAAAACACGTATTCACTGACATTTGTTCTAGTAAATCCAATTAAACACCATATTAAGTGCTATTTCATTCAATACACATAAAATAATGTTGGCTGGGAATGGTAGCTCACATCTGTAACCCCAGCATTTTGGGAGGCCGAGGTGGGCAGATCATTTGAGGTCAGAAGTTCAAGACCAGCTTGGTTGACGTGGGGAAACCCCGTCTCTACAAAAAATACAAAAAAATTAGCTGGGCGTGGTGGTGCGTGCCTGTAATCTCAGCTACTCGGGAGGCTGAGGCAGGAGAATGGTGTGAACTCGGGAGGTGGAGCTTGCAGTGAGCTGAGATCACGCCACTGCACTACAGCCTAGGTGACAGAGCGAGACTCCGTCTCAGAAAAAACAAAACAAAACAAAACAAAACTTGACTTGTACATAAAATAATCTTGGCACTTATCAGACAGTGGAAATAGTAGGTAGTTCTTGGTGCCAACTGAGAGCAGTAGGTCAAATTCATTTGTTTTACTAATTGTCTTCTTAGAAAAGACGGAATATTAACTCTGTCCTCAACCCCCTTAATTTGGTTAAAAAAAAAACTCTCAGGTGAACTGTTATTTAGATTTCTTGGTCTTGTTTGCAATTTTTTTTTTTTTTTTTTTTTGAGATGGAGTTTTGCTCTTGCTGCCCAGGCTGCGGTGCAGTGGCGTGATCTTGGCTCACCGCAACCTCCGCCTCCCGGGTTCAGGCAATTCTCCTGCCTCAGCCTCCCGAATGGCTGGGATTACAGGCATGTGCCACCATGCCCGGCTAATTTTGTATTTTTAGTAGAGATGGGGTTTCTCCATGTTGGTCAGGCTGGTCTTGAACTCCTGACCTCAGGTAATCCGCCTCCCACAATTGTGGGATTACAGGCGTGAGCCACTGTGCTCAGCCTGTTTGCAATCTTGAATGGAAAAGTGGAAAACGTGAAGGTGAACACTTCTGTTCTCTTTTTGTACCAATATGCAACTCGTGGTCCTATCTCACTTACCTGTTTATGTTATATGCAGAAGTGAATGACACTAAAAGAAACTCAAGCACCCCCCAGGTGTCAGTCTTCCCCTGTCTTCCCCAAGATTTCATCAGTTATCTCTCAACATGTTCCCAGTGTTCTGCGTATCAGCCGTGGGCCTCATTAGATTGAACAACGATTACCTATTAACTTTGTGTTCTCCGCCAGTCTATGACGGCAGGAGTATCTTTCCCTAGGCAATACTGTGTTCCACTGTTTAGCATATAATAAATAAACAGATTTGTAATGATAAGTATTTGTATAATAAATGAAAGAAAAAAAAAAGAGTGCCACTAATATAGCCAAAAAGAACGTTCTTACAGACTCTCTATAAATCTTTTTCTAATGTACAATTCTTAAAAACTAAACACTGGCTGGTTCCAACCCACTGTTTCCTAATAAGATGCTGCTCTAATTAACAACATCTACTTCAGAAATATGACTAGGATCAGAATAAAATTTCTCTCCTTCTGTCACCATAAAATCTGACCATCTCACTCTAACTAATCCATATCCAATCAATCAATGAGAAAATAGGTGATAATCTGGCTCTGTCCTAGTTGTGTGACAGATATATGTATAGACATTGCCCCTTTCCTCAAGAATCTCAAACCTTGTCAAGAGAACAAGGACACAGAGCATAAAATGCTCTAGGAGCAAGATCAGGAATTATACTTCATCATTTAATGGATTTAGCGTTTGAAGGAGCTAAGGTCAAATCTTGTGAATGCCACTTCCTACCTATGTACTCTTAGTTGAGTTACTCTACTACAGAAATGAGGTTAATGACACCTTCGTCATAAGATTGAGACTTATAAGATATAATGCATGTAAAAGGTTTATCATCATAGTGACTGGTATATAATAAACAATAAATGAGTGCGAGCACTGCCATTACCAAGTTTTAACAGCAAGTATGATCCAGGTACTAAAAACTATAAGTGTGTATGACTAAATAGAATTTTAAAGGATGGGGATCATATGAGTGTGGGCAGAAGGAGGAAGGGAACAGTATGACCCAAGTTAAAAATGGGAGTCAGCATGACTGAGGGGAGCTGTGGAAACTAAAAACTGGACAGTAGATGGAGCTAGATTATGGAGAACCTTAAAAGCCAGAGTACTGGTTTGATGTCATGGGCAACAGGGAGACTTTTTTTTTTTTGAGACAGAGTTTCTCTCTGTCACCCAGGCTGGAGTGCAGAGGCGCGATCTC
This sequence comes from Macaca thibetana thibetana, assembly GCF_024542745.1. Lineage (NCBI taxonomy): Eukaryota > Metazoa > Chordata > Mammalia > Primates > Cercopithecidae > Macaca > Macaca thibetana. Next base: position 10,602,650 of record NC_065583.1, read on the forward strand.
GGCTCACTGCAAGCTCCGCCTCCCGGGTTCCCGCCATTCTCCTGCCTCAGCCTCCCGAGTAGCTGGGACTACAGGCGCCTGCCACTGTGCCCGGCTAATTTTTTGTATTTTTAGTAGAGACGGGGTTTTCACCATGTTAGCCAGGATGGTCTCGATCTCCTGACTTTGTGATGCACCCGCCTCAGCCTCGGATTGCAGGCGTGAGCCACCGCACCCCACCAACAGGGAGATTTTCAAGTGGGAAGAACCCTATGACAAGAGTGACGTTTAAGATTTGTCTGACTACATTGCGCATGATAGTTCAGAGTCAGAGGGGTAAAGCTTTTATCTTTCTGCCCCCCTCCCCTTTTTTTTTGAGACAGAGTCTCGTTCTGTAGTCCAGGCTGGAGTGCAATAGTGATCTCAGCTCCCTGCAACCTCTGCCTCCCGGGTTCAAGAGATTCTCCCACCTCAGCCTCCAGAGTAGCTGGGATTACAGGCATGTGCCACCACGCCTGGCTAACTTTGTGTGTGTATGTTTTTTTTTAGTAGAGATGAGGCTTCACCACGTTGGCCAGGCTGGCCTCGAATTCCTGACCTCAAGTGATCCTCCTGCCTTGGCTTCCCAAAGTGCTGGGATTACAGGTGTGAGTGAGCAACCGTGCCCAGCCTCTGGGGCCCTTTATTGCCTCGGTTACCATGTGTTCTTTCTCCTCGATTTTCTGAGTTTCCTGGACATCTTACTCTAGTTTCTCACTTTTCTAATTATTTATTTTCAGCTAGAAATTTCTATTCTTCATATTCTTGAATTGGGACTGCCCTCCACCCTCATATACTCAGTTCCTTGGGGGGGTTCATCTGCTCCCAATAGTTCATTTAAATATATACCAAAATGATTCTAAATCCACAGTTCTGAATGCAGAAAAAACAGCCCTCTCTGGTTTAGTTGTATTACTGAAGAAAGGTAGTTAGGTTTGGGAATTGAAAAGAAATGTCGAGGTGGCAAAATGGCAACAATTTTGGCTCTTTTTCCTTGGTTCAAGAAAGGCTAGGAACTTGAAGGAGGCGATTACCATTGCCTAGGTTAATTATATAAGAACACAAGGCATCACCTCAATGGCTCATCTAGTTCATAACTGTCTCTGATTAAGGCTTCATTGAACTACCTTCCACCAATGACCATTAACCTCACAGGGTTAGAAATGTAGCCCAGATATTTATATCTTTTCATAATAACTTGTTAGGGATCTTTAATTCATGAACTTATTAGGTCTATTTCTATTTTTAGTTTGTGCCATTGCTTGGGACAAGTTCTGTAAATTTTATTATTGAACAGAGAAAGTGGAATTGCTTCTTATTTTCCCTAAAATTAATGTATATTTAAGGAGACACTTGAATTTAAATATTTCAGAAATTTTCAAGTCCTGCCAATATCCTAACTAAAAAACCAAAAACCTGATCTTCCCTTTCAAGTGTTTAAATTCCTAGGCCAAAGTGGCCTGACTCTTTCATAATATTGATTTCTATGATCTTTATGTGAGCTTTGCTCTAGAAAAGTGAAATATAAATATGGATTATATCTATTAACACTGTGCCTTTAAATCATTTGAACTGAACCTCCACTTACTGTATCTTCAAGGTCTATCTTACACAGATCACATTTCTGGGTAGTGACAAGGGTCAAAAAAATGTTAACATAGCCATTCTATTCTGACTATAATCTTGAAAGGTTACTAGAGGCCCCAGTAGACAGATAAAAAGTTTAAGGAAAAAGCAATTTCACTGCTGTAATTTTTTACAGATACCTCAACTAGTTCATTTTCTTTGTAAAATAAAAGCATTTTTGAAAAACCCTTCAAAACGCAAAAGCAGAGGACCAAGTGCCAACAGTGTTTCTCAATGACAGAAGGAACAAAATGTCTGCAGACAATCAGAAAAGAGCTAGGAATTTAACAAACCAAATGAAGTGTGTTCACTTCTAACTAAACAAAATGCACCACCTCTGATTCCTTATGCAGAAACCTTGTATCACATAATCATCTCTTGGGTATGACAGAATTTTTGAAAAACAATGTAAAAACCAGAGTTCAAATCTCCAGTCACAAATGTGAGCATGAACAACTTCCTCAACTTCTTGGAGAATCATTTTCTTCATCTATGAAATAAGGACAATAATATCTACCTTGCAAGGCTGTAGAGAAGATTTGTGATAATGTGGACAAAATGCCTAGCATAGTATCTGACGCAAAATAGATATTTATAAATACTATATATTTTTATTGCATATCATCTAGTAGGTAAGCTTATAAAAAATTAGTACCTTTCATAAAATTGTGTAATGCTTTTTTCTTTTCTCTTTTTTTAATGAGAAGGGCCACATAAACTAACATTTACATTCAATCATTATGAATCTGTTATTAGTGTTATCACACCATGGCCAAGTACCTACTTTGGCAATTTAAACTTTGATTTCTAAGAATAAGTAATTGGGAAGGGAGAAAAACATTTAAATTATGTAACATTTAACACATTGCACCTAAATTAAAAAGTAATTATTCTCTGGAGGATTAAATGGGCATACCCTAAAAACACAAAGTTTTTAAAGAGTGGTATAGATTCCCAGCTCACTGTGAAAAATTCCCAACTACTTTCAAAGCTTTTAACAACTCCAACATGGCTAACAGTAGGTAAACAGAATATAAAAGCAGATGGTTCGGACAATCTGAATACAAAAAAAGCAGGTGTTTAGCAAAACAGAAGCATTTGCCAGTTTGCCAATGCTGCTGGTTCCTGCCTCAACACTGCTTGCCTCCCCCTACCCCACATCTGTTCACTAGTTCTTACATGATACATTAAATTGACACAGAGGATGAAGACTAACAACCTGCAAACCAAGAGTCTACAGAGGAGATCGCTGTTATCTTAAAAAAGGATTTCCTCTTCTTTGAGGTTTCTCTCACTGTTTTAATCTTAGAAAAGTGGAAAAATTTGTCTTTCTTCACAAGTAAGACATGTTCCATATAAAGAGATATTAAGGCCTGGCTTACAAAACCCATTAATATAGACAGATGCAAACTAATTTAAAGCTTAAACCATGTCTGCAGAGTATACTCTATATTGCTCAAGTACAGTAAACAAAGAAAGTACCATAAATTAGCTTCTAGACACCGAAAGAAAGCAATCACAGGGTGTCTTTACCAGATGTGGAACCAAACTACGTGTTTCTCACAAAATTTTTCACTTTTGTTTTCCCTCTGAACAAACTAATCTGGGGACTTCAAAGGCGATTATGATATAATTTAGAAGGAGGCTGACACAGTAAGTGAAATACGCTGAGTGAAAAGAATAACATTAACAGTCATGTGGTGAGAGAACCCAAGACAGGAAACAGTTCTCCTGTTTAGATTTTTTTATTTGTGTGATATGGGATTTTGGGGGGAAAATATATATAACTATGTGGACTTCAGTGGACACATGAAAAATGAGCATAGCTCAGACCTCGGTAAAAAATGGAACAGTAAAAAAGATCCAGGGTATCTCCAAAAGAGGTTAGGGATGCTCAGAGTGGATGTTGGTAGATACCAAATGAGGAAAGGGGCCTTTGTCCAGTGGCCAGGGAAGTCGAGGTGATTTTATAGAAGGGGTGAAGATGGTAGGTAAACTTAGTTTGTACGTGGTAGCTATAGAACCTGTGGTTAGGTTTACTTTACTAGCAATCAGCCTCTTAGTTGGCTATCCTAGCTTTTACTACATCACTTGTACTGAAGTTTCAGGGACAGGGATGATGACGATAATATGAACAGCTCTCATTGACTGAATGCTCATTATGGGGAAGCACTATGCTAAGCACTTTATATACTTTATCTCATTTAATCAACATGGTAAATCTAAGAAGCAGGTAGACGTTCATATCACAATTTTATCACTGAAGAAATCACATTAATATCATGCCAATTAACATCACAATTTACCACAAAAGAAATTGAGAAGTTACCACAAAAGAAAAAGAGAAGTTATGCGTCTATTGAGTCACATAATCTGTATGTGACAGGGCTGGAACTTAAACCCAAGTCAGAATAATGTCAAAGCCCATACTCTTAACCAATTACTTTTTATATATGATCATGAAATGCTCTCTCTTTATATATGTATCTATGTATCTGTATTGATATAGATATATAGATATACAGATATATCAATACAGATATATAGATATATAGACAAGTATATCAATACTAGACAGGATTAAACTATGAACTATTTACAAGTATCTGATAGCATCAAATGTGGTTTCATATTCATTTACACTATCATTCATATTTTAAATGGGTTTTTCTATATAATATTGAAGTTCTGACTATTAAAGCCATTTAATATCTGAGATTAAAAATTATACTTTTCTTTAGCTGCTTAGAAAAGATGATTACGGCCGGGTGCGGTGGCTCATGCCTGTAATCCCAGCACTTTGGGAGGCTGAGGCGGGTAGATTATGAAGTCAGGAGTTCAAGACCAGCCTGGCCAAAATGGTGAAACCTCGTCTCTACTAAAAATACAAAAATTAGCGGGGTGTGCTGGTGGGTGCCTGTAATCCCAGCTACTCAGGAGGCTGAGGCAGAGAACTGCTCGAACCCAGGAGGCGGAGGTTGCAGTGAGTCGAGATGGCGCCACTGCACTCCAGCCTAGGCGACAGAGCGAGACTTCATCTCAAAAACAAACAAACAAAAACCCAAACTTCCCGCCCCCCCCACAAAAACAAACAAAAAAAAGATGATTATATAATAATTTTACTTTATCTTCCATGTTTTTCTTAGACTTCAGCACAAAATAATAGCAAATGTTTATAAAAATGTACATGCCACTCATTGTGCTAACCCGAGGCTTCTCAACTTCAATACTACTGACATTTTAGGCCAGATAATTCTTTGTTGTGGGGCTGTCTTGTGCACTGCAAAATGCACCCAGACTCTTATCACTAGATGACAGTGGCACCCCTCTCCCAAATTGTGACAACCAAAAATATCTTTAAATATCATCAAATGTCCTCTGGAAACTGCTGTCTGCACTAAGTAATTTACACATATTTACTAATTTAACATCCACATATACCATAAGATAGTACTATTACTATTCTACTTTTATAAATGAGGAAACTGAGATAGTACAATTAGGTGTACTATTTGACGTAACAGAATGAATAAGTGGTAGAGTTAGAATTTACATTTAAGCAATTCTACTCCAGCAACTGAACGTTCACCCAGCACACTATACCTCTTCTCCAACAAAATAAAAGGTAGGCTTCTTAGCCCTAAAGGATTATGAAGGATATATGTATGTATTTTCTGGTTTAACTTGCTACTATTACCTGGGTAGAAGTTAAGGGGGATATAAAGACAGGGCTCACATAGCTCCAGTTTCCCTGCTCTGTACTGCTTATCTTAAGATGGCATAATATAGAGGTTGTTCTATTCTGGGGGGGGTTAAGAACTTCTTTGTGAATCTGATCAAAGATATTAACTCTCTCCCAGAAAAATATACAACGTATTACATGCCGGTTTTTTTGGTCTTAAGAGGATATTACCTGCAGAACCTGAGTTTAATTTCTGTCCCAACAATTACCAGCTGTATGACTTCGAAAAAGTTACTTAACCATGTTGACCCCTAATGTCCCCTCTGCAAAATGAAGAAAAGCGCATTTACCCCATGTGATTGTTGTGAGGCTTAAAATGATTACACGTGTGAAACACTAGCAGAATACTGGCACGTAGAAGTTACACAATAAACAGCATTCCTCCTCTTGATAATTACATTTTCTTGTTCAGCCCTTTGTCTACAAAGAAAGCCTCATCCGCTTTTCAATATGCTCTGAGATTTTTGGGCACACTGCTTATCATCCATGTCTTCCTTCAACTCTCATATGCATAGAAGATAAATTAGGTCTTTATCCTTATTTGTTAGCTGTTATTATTATTTGGTCACCTTACCCCAATGCCCAAGGCTTAAGGTAAAAAAAGAAGGAAAAGAAGGCATTTCTCCTTGGCTGTGTTTCCTTACCAATGTTAGAATTTTATGGCATTGTTGCAAGGAATAGAAAAAATTTATGTAAAATGTTTGGGATTGTCTATTATAGGTGATTAACATATTTTTTTTTCTTCCTGGGGTCTATTGCACACAATATGGGGTTTCCTCTAAAATGTTATCCTTTGAGTATCTAAAAACCCACATTATTAATTAAAGTAATACATTTTCCCTTACTTTTGGGGGGATTAGTTTTTAAAGAAGAGTTAATCCACTACACGACCTCACAGAAACACTATTTTTTTACTGTCATGAGCAACTTTTGGTGTGAGTCTTCTTGAAGCTGTGTAACTGGTTCTCGCGTGTTATGCAATCGTTCTCTATTGCGCTGATAAAAATATTTCATTATTTTTGCTAGTATCAAAACACTCAGAAATCTCCAAAAGGGCTGTTGAGAAAAGTATGGAGGACCAGGGAGCAGAGGAACCTTGGAATGAAGTAAGGGCAAGTCCACTCCTATGGCCTTTAGAATATGCATTGTTTCTAAGAATGATGTATCAAAGAAAAGTTTCTGCTTCTCTTCTGTATTCATTAAAAAAAACCAAATACCTCTTGCTTAGGAGAAAGCATAATACAGATTTTATTTTAAAGCACAGGTGATCTAAGGTTTGGAGAGAGAGAATGCTAAGATACTAGCTTACCCAGAATTCTGATTGAGTCTGAAGCATAATGCCAAGAAAAATGGCCCCCGAAGACCAACTGTTTGGGGCTTTTGATGAGAAAGAGAGTCTTAGGTTTCTTAGGAACCACTGCTAAGGTTACTTACTAAAGTAATTTACGATAAGAAATCTGGCTTGACTTTATATACAGAAGCCCTGGTATTTAATATCTAGACTTCATAGTATATGCTAAAGCACTTTTTCATAAAACAATAGCTCTTTCAATTTAATATTATACAAGCATCACACAAACAATTTAACACTGTATTTAGTCACAAAATAGCCAAGCGAAATATAAAATTCTCTCCCAACAGGCTGCTTCTCCATATATCTTTATGCCTGGAGCCAAAATCCATCACAAGCGAGAATACTCAAGAGAAACAGTAATATAAAAATCTTGTGTCCTTCCCATTCTCAGTTCCTCTGAACCAATGCAGAGCGCTCCATGGTCTATGACATCCAAAGAAGATCATGACAAAAGAAACTACAAATTATCCTGTCTCACAGTAAGTCATAATGTCATTTCAAGTGAAGCAAAACACAAAAAGAGATTTCACAGATAGTCAAACACTCAGTTTTAAAAGGTCCTCCAAATCTGATCTATGCTGTTATGGCAGGCAGAGACTATAAAGGACAAAACACCTTTAACGAAACAAGACATAATGAACACTTATTGCCATTGGGGAAGGCAATGGGAGCACCATTTGTAGCCATCAATAAGTGAAAGAGGCAAGATGGCTGAAGGGCAACCTGCAGTTTGTATTTTTTTCCCTCTAGGACTAGGCCACTGTTCAGAATAATTCTTTTTTTAAAATAAATAAATGATCAATCACGTCGCTTACCTAGTTAAAAATATCCAATGGCACCCTATTTCTTTTCTTTTCTTTCTTTTTTTTCTTTTTTTTTCTTTTTTTTTGAGATAGGGTCTTGCTGTGTCACCCAGGCTATAGGGAGCAGCATGATTTTGGTTCATTATAACCTCCACCTCCTGGGCTCAAGTGATCCTGTTACCTCACCTCAGCCTCCTGAGTAACTGGGAGTAGTGGTGTCACCATTCCTAGCTAATTTTTTGTATTTTTAGTAGAGACAGGGTTTCACCATGTTGCCCAGGCTGGTCTCAACCACCTGAGCTCAACTGACCCATCCGCTTTGGCCTCCCGAAATGTTGAAATTACAGGCATGAGCCACCACGCCCAGATGGCAGCCTATTTCTTACAGGGCAAAACCTTCCTTCCTTAGCTTGCTATGGAGCATCCTTCCTGTTCTGGCCCTTCCCAACTATAGTAATAACTTAATAGAAATAGTAATAAAATAATAGAAAAAAAATTTCCCTAATTGCTATTGTATCTTCCCACAATTTTACCCCTTCAATCCCTCTGATACGGACTAATCATGTCATGCTCTTTAATACTCCCATGGCTTTCTGCCTACTGTTCCCTCAGCTGGGAATAATCATCCTCTCCTTTTCAACCTGGCAAAATCATCTCCATCTTTAAGACCTGGTTCAAATATAATTTTTCTTAGGATGCTTCTCTTGATGTCTTTCATATGGAACTTCATTCATTTCCCTTGTCATTCTGTGCTGTCAATTATTTGTTTGTCCATCTGTCTCTTCCACTCACCTGTGAGCTCTAAGCATAGGGACTGGGATACAGTAGATATTCAATAAATGTTTACTGAAGAAATGAATAAACTACAATACTGAAAGACCTACTCCAGCAAGTGGAATGACCTCGGAAAGGTAATTCGTATCTCTAGGCCTTAAACTGCCATCTGTAAAATCAGGAAATGGTGAAAAAATTTTTTTTAAAGATGTGAAACCATTTCTTTAAATAAGGGCTTACCTGGAAGACCAATATGAGCAATATGAGAAAGTAAGTGATATAGAAAGTAAGCACTTTAAAGTAAAGTGCTCTGTTTCATAGAAGGAGAAGACAACTTGCCAAGCTCCTCCTCCTCCCCTCCTTGTCCCAACCACAGAGCAAACTGAAAAACTACTAGACTATATATTATATGATCTCTTTCAGTTCTAATATTCTATGATTCCATGATGTTATTCAATAGTGTTTCATAGCAACACACACAAGAATTATTAAGTGAAAAATTCCTTTGTTCTATCATCCTTTAGGAACGGAACCTTCCATTTGGAACCATATTTTCCTATAGTGGATTATTTTGTGGAGGTATCAAATTTGGACTAGCTGTGCTACACAACAGTGAGTAACCATGGAGCTGTTTATCCCACTAGCTTACCAGATAAAAGCAGGTGATTTGTAACAATCATTAATTTTAGGTACAAAACACTGCAATGGATAACACAGATTTAAAAAATAAAAAACAAATTGTTGATTAATCTTTTAAGAACCAGGTCTTTATTACTTATGCCTGGAAAAATAACGTAAATGCCTATAATTTCAATTTTCATGTGCCTCTGTAGTTAAAAGCTCAAGGTCTGAAACACTGGTCTATAATTCATTAGCTATTATTGACATTTATTCTGAGGCTTCATTTCCTCATCCCTAAAATTGGTATGATACTTGCTTTATGTAGTTGTTATAAAGACCAAAGTAAACAAAGTATCCAGCATACTGGTACATGGTAAGCCTTTGAGACAGTCTATACTTCATTCCTTAATGAATGCTAGCAAATACAAAGAGACAGCCTTCACCAGAGTTCTACTAAGGAAAAAAAAGTCATGTTTTGGACAGATCACATTCACAACTAGCCATCTTACTACTGGCAATTTACTAAGATGAGAAGACCACGCTTGAAAATATCCCAAACTTGAATTATAACTGAGACAGCAAATTTGGAATTAATATTTGTGATGGGTATAACATCTTATCTATAAAGGATAGGGAAGAACATTTGGTTCAGAGTGTATCACCAACAGCAATAACAGCCTGGATTCCAAGGTCTCACTACCTAACAAGAGCATTTATTTACTGAACATCCAGTTAGCGATCAAAAACGATATGGTTGTACTCTAACGATATTGTTTTCTTCAATTACCGTTTAAATATTTGAAACTACATTTTGGCAGAAAATTCTATGAAAAAGAGACCAGTCTCACTTTTTTTTCTAAATTTATTTTTTATTTTACTTTAAGTTCTAGGGTACATGGGCACAATGTGCAGGTTTGTTACATATGTATACCTGTGTCATGTTGGCGTGCTGCACCCATTAACTCGTCATTTACATTAGGTATATCTCCTAATGCTATTCCTCCCCGCTCCCCTCACCCACCCCATGACAGGCCCCCGGTGTGTGATATTACCCTTCTGGTGTCCAAGTGTTCTCAATATTCAATTCCCACCTATGAGTGAGAACATGTGGTGTTTGGTTTTCTGTTCTTGCGATAGGTCTGCTGAGAATGATGATTTCCAGCTGCATCCATGTCCCTACAAAGGACATGAACTCATCCTTTTTCATGGTTGCATAGTATTCCATGGTGTATATGTGCCACATTTTCTTAATCCGGTCTGTCATTGATGGACATTTGAGTTGGTTCCAAGTCTTTGCTATTGTGAATAGTGCCGCAATAAACATACGTGTGCATGTGTCTTTATAGCAGCATGATTTATAATCCTTTGGGTATACACCCAATAATGGAATGGCTGGGTCAAATGGTATTTCTAGTTCTAGATCCTAGAGGAATTGCCATACTGTCTTCCACAATGGTTGAACTAGTTTACAGTCCCACCAACAGTGTAAAAGTGTTCCTATTTCTCCACATCCTCTCCAGCACCTGTTGTTTCCTTTTTAATGATCGCCATTCTAACGGGTGTGAGATGGTATCTCATTGTGGTTTTGATTTGCATTTCTCTGATGACCAGTGATGATGAGCATTTTTTCATGTGTCTGTTGCTTGCATAAATGTCTTCTTTTGAGAAGTGTCTGTTCATACCCATTGCTCACTTTTTGATGGGGTTGTTTTTTTCTTGTAAGTTTGTTTGAGTTCTTTGTTGGTTCTGGATATTAGCCCTTTGTCAGATGAGTAGATTGCAAAAATTTTCTCCCATTCTGTAGGTTGCCTGTTCACTCTGATGGTAGTTTCTTTTGCTGTGCAGTAGCTCTTTAGTTTAATTAGATCCCATTTGTCAATGTTGGCTTTTGTGGCCAATTCTTTTGGTGTTTTGGACATGAAGTCCTTGCCCATGCCTATGTCCTGAATGGTATTGCCTAGGTTTTCTTCTAGGGTTTTTATGGTTTTAGGTCTAACATTTAAGTCTCTGATTCATCTTTTTTTTTTATTTTTTAATTTTTTAAAATAATTATTATACTTTAACTTCTACGGTACATGTGTAACGTGCAGGTTTGTTACATATGTATACTTGTGCTATGTTGGTGTGCTGCACCCATCAACTCGTCAGCACCCATCAACTCGTCATTTACATCAGGTATAACTCCCAGTGCAATCCCTCCCCCCTCCCCCCTCCCCATGATAGGCCCTGGTGTGTGATGTTCCCCTTCCCAAGTCCAAGTGATCTCATTGTTCAGTTCCCACCTATGAGTGAGAACATGCAGTGTTTGGTTTTCTGTTCTTGTGATAGTTTGCTAAGAATGATGGTTTCCAGCTGCATCCATGTCCCTACAAAGGACATAAACTCATCCTTTTTTATGGCTACATAGTATTCCATGGTGTATATGTGCCACATTTTCTTAATCCAGTCTGCCACTGATGGACATTTGGGTTGATTCCAAGTCTTTGCTATTGTGAATAGTGCCGCAATAAACATACGTGTGCATGTGTCTTTATAGCAGCATGATTTATAATCCTTTGGGTATATACCCAGTAACGGGATGGCTGGGTCATATGGTACCTCTAGTTCTAGATCCTTGAGGAATCGCCATACTGTTTTCCATAATGGTTGAACTAGTTTACAATCCCACCAACAGTGTAAAAGTGTTCCTATTTCTCCACATCCTCTCCAGCACCTGTTATTTCCTGACTTTTTAATGATTGCCATTCTAACTGGTGTGAGATGGTATCTCATTGTGGTTTTTAAATTTTTGTATAAGGTGTAAGGAAGGGATCCAGTTTCAGCGTTCTACTTATGGCTAGCCAGTTTTCCCAGCACCATTTATTAAATAGGGAGTCCTTTCCCCATTTCTTGTTTTTGTCAGGTTTGTCAAAGATCAGATGGTTGTAGATGTGTGGTATTATTTCTGAGGGCTCTGTTCTGTTCCATTGGTCTACATCTCTGTTTTGGTACCAGTACCATGCTGTTTTGCTTACTGTAGCCTTGTAGTATAGTTTGAAGTCAGGTAGCATGATGCCTCCAACTTTGTTCTTTTGGCTTAGGATTGTCTTGCAATGCAGGCTTTTTTGGTTCCACGTGAACTTTAAAGTAGTTTTTTCCAATTCTGTGAAGAAAGTCATTGGTAGCTTAATGGGGATGGCATTGAATCTATAAATTACCTTGGGCAGGATGGCCATTTTCACGATATTGATTCTTCCTATCCATGAGCATGGAATGTTCTTCCATTTGTTTGTGTCCTCTTTTATTTCACTGAGCAGTGGTTTGTAGTTCTCCTTGAAAAAGTCCTTCACATCCCTTGTAAGTTGGATTCCTAGGTATTTGATTCTCTTTGAAGCAATTGTGAATGGGAGTTCACTCATGATTTGGCTCTCTATTAGTCTGTTATTGGTGTATAAGAATGCTTGTGATGTTTGCACATTGATTTTGTATCCTGAGACTTTGCTGAAGTTGCTTATCAGCTTAAGGAGATTTTGGGCTGAGGCAATGGGGTTTTCTAAATATACAATCATGACATCTGCAAACAGGGACAATTTGATTTCCTCTTTTCCTAATTGAATACCCTTTATTTCTTTCTCTTGCCTGATTGCCCTGGCCAGAACTTCCAATACTATGTTGAACAGGAGTGGTGAGAGAGGGCATCGCTGTCTTGTGCCAGTTTTCAAAGGGAATGCTTCCAGTTTTTGCCCATTCAGTATGATATTGGCTGTGGGTTTGTCATAAATAGCTCTTATTATTTTGAGATACGTTCCATCAATACCAAATTTATTGAGAGTTTTTAGCATGAAGGGTTGTTGAATTTTGTCAAAGGCCTTTTCTGCATCTATTGAGATAATCATGTGGTTTTTGTCTTTGGGTCTGTTTATATGCTGGATTACGTTTATTGATTTGCATATGTTGAACCAGCCTTGCATCCCAGGGATGAAGCCCACTTGATCATGGTGGATAAGTTTTTTGATGTGCTGCTGGATTCTGTTTGCCAATATTTTATTGAGGATTTTTGTATCAATGTTCATCAGGGATATTGGTCTAAAATTCTCTTTTTTTGTTGTGTCTCTGCCAGGCTTTAGTATCAGGATGATGTTGGCCTCATAAAATGAGTTAGGGAGGATTCCCTCTTTTTCTATTGATTGGAAGAGTTTCAGAAGGAATGGTACCAGCTCCTCCTTGTACCTCTGGCAGAATTTGGCTGTGAATCCCTCTGGTCCTGGACTTTTTTTTGGTTGGTAGGCTCCTAATTATTGCCTCAATTTCAGAGCCTGTTATTGGTCTATTCAGGGATTCAACTTCTTCCTGGTTTAGTCTTGGGATACTGTATGTGTCCAGGAATTTATCCATTTCTTCTAGGTTTTCTAGTTTATTTGCGTAGAGGTGTTTATAGTATTCTCTGATGGTAGTTTGTATTTCTGTGGGGTCGGTGGTAATATCCCCTTTATCATTTTTTGTTGCGTCTATTTGATTCTTCTCCCTTTTCTTCTTTATTAGTCTTGCTAGCGGTCTATCAATTTTGTTGATCGTTTCAAAAAACCAGCTCCTGGATTCATTGATTTTTTGAAGGTTTTTTTGTGTCTCTATCTCCTTCAGTTCTGCTCTGATCTTAGTTATTTCTTGCCTTCTGCTAGCTTTTGAATGTGTTTGCTCTTGCTTCTCTAGTTCTTTTAATTGTGATGTTAGGGTGTCAATTTTAGATCTTTCCTGCTTTCTCTTGTGGGCATTTAGTGCTATAAATTTCCCTCTAAACACTGCTTTGGCTGTGTCCCAGAGATTCTTGTATGTTGTATCTTTGTTCTCATTGGTTTCAAAGAACATCTTTTTTTCTGCCTTCATTTCATTATGTACCCAGTAGTAATTCAGGAGCAGGTTGTTCAGTTTCCATGTAGTTGAGCGGTTTTGAGTGAGTTTCTTAATCCTGATATCTAGTTTGATTGCACTGTGGTCTGAGAGACAGTTTGTTATAATTTCTTTTCTTTTACATTTGCTGAGGAGTGCTTTACTTCCAATTGTGTGGTCAATTAAGTGTGATGTGGTGCTGAGAAAACTGTATATTCTGTTGATTTGGGGTGGAGAGTTCTGTAGATGTCTATTAGGTCCGCTTGGTGCAGAGGTGAGTTCAATTCCCGGATATCCTTGTTAACTTTCTGTCTTGTTGATCTAATGTTGACAGTGGGGTGTTAAAGTCTCCCATTATTATTGTGTGGGAGTGTAAGTCTCTTTGTAGTTCCGCAAGGACTTGTTTTATGAATCTGGGTGCTCCTTTATTGGGTGCATATATATTTAGGATAGTTAGCTCTTCTTGTTGGATTGACCCCTTTACCATTATGTAATGGCCTTGTCTCTTTTGATCTTTGTTGGTTTAGTCTGTTTTATCAGAGACTAGGATTGCAACCCCTGCCTTTTTTTGTTTTCCATTTGCTTGGTGGATCTTCCTCCATCCTTTTAGTTTGAGCCTATGTGTGTCTCTGCACATGAGATAGGTCTCCTGAATATAGCACACTGATGAGTCTTGACTCTTAACCCAATTTGCCAGTCTTTATCTTTTAATTGAAGCATTTAACATTTAAGGTTAATACTGTTATGTGTGAATTTGATCCTATCATTATGATGTTAGCTGGTTATTTTGCTCGTTAGTTGATGCAGTTTCTTCCTAGCATCAATGGTCTTTACATTTTGGCATGTTTTTGCAGTGGCTGGTACTGGTTGTTCCTTTCCATGTTTAGTGCTTCCTTCAGGAGCTCTTGTAGGGCAGGCCTGGTGGTGACAAAATCTCTAAGCATTTGCTTGTCTGTAAAGGATTTTATTTCTCCTTCACTTATGAAACTCAGTTTGGCTGGATATGAAATTCTGGGTTGAAAATTCTTTTCTTTAAGAATGTTGAATATTGGTCCCCTCTCTTCTGGCTTGTAGAGTTTCTGCCGAGAGATCTGCTGTTAGCCTGATGGGCTTCCCTTTGTGGGTAACCCGACCTTTCTCTCTGGCTGCCCTTAACATTTTTTCCTTCATTTCAACTTTGGTGAATCTGACAATTAAGTGTCTTGGAGTTACTCTTCTCGAGGAGTATCTTTGTGGCGTTCTCTGTATTTCCTGAAATTGAATGTTGGCCTGCCTTGCTAGGTTGGGGAAGTTCTCCTGGATGATCTGCAGAGTGTTTTCCAACTTGGTTCCATTCTCCCCATCACCTCAGGTACACCAATCAGACATAGATTTGGTCTGTTCACATAGTTCCACATGTCTTGGAGGCTTTGTTCATTTCTTTTTACTCTTTTTTCTCTGAACTTCTCTTCTCATTTCATTTCATTCATTTGCTCTTCAATCACTGATACCCTTTCTTCCAGTTGATTGAATCGGTTACTGAAGCTTGTGCATTTGTCACGTAGTTCTCGTGCCATAGTTTTCAGCTCTATCAGGTCATTTAAGGACTTCTCTACATTGGTTATTCTTGTTAGCCATTTGTCTAATCTTTTTTCAAGGTTTTTAGCTTCTTTGCAATGGGTTCAAACTTTCTCCTTTAGCTCTGAGAAGTTTGATCGTCTGAAGCTTTCTTCTCTCAACTTGTCAAAGTCACTCTCCATCCAGCTTTGTTTGGTTGCTGTCAAGGAGCTGCGTTCCTTTGGAGGCGGGGAGGCACTCCGATTTTTAGAATTTTCAGCTTTTCTGCTCTGGTTTTTCCCCATCCCTGTGGTTTTCTCTACCTTTGGTCTTTGATGATGGTGACGTACAGATGGGGTTTTGGTGTGGATGTCCTTTCTGTTTGTTAGTTTTCCTTCTAGGACCCTCAGCTGCAGGCCTGTTGGAATTTGCTGGAGGTCCACTCCAGACCCTGTTTGCCTGGGTATCAACAGCAGAGGCTGCAGAAGAGTGAATATTGCTGAGCAGCAAATGTTGCTGCCTGATTATTCCTCTGGAAGCTTTTTCTCAGAGGGGTACCCAGCCATGTGAGGTGTCAGTCTGCCCCTACGTGGGGGTGCCTCCCGGTTAGGCTACTTGACCCACTTAAGGAGGCAGTCTCACCGTTCTCAGATCTCAAACTTCGTGCTAGGAGAACCACTACTCTCTTCAATGCTGTCAGACAGGGACATTTAAATCTGAAGAGGTTTCTGTTGCCTTTTGTTTGGCTATGCCCTGTCCTCAGGGGTGGAGTCTACAGAGGTAGGCAGGCCTCCTTGATCTGTGGTGGGCTCCACCCAGTTCAAGCTTCCCTGCCGCTTTGTTTACCTACTCAAGCCTCAGCAATGGCGGGCGCCCATCCCCCAGCCTCGCTGAGGCCTTGCAGTTAGATCTCAGATTGCTGTGCTAGCAAAGACGGAGGCTCTGTGGGTGTGGGACCCTTGGAGCCACGTGGGGGATATAATCTCCTGGTGTGCCGTTTGCTAAGACCCTTGGAAAAGTGCAGTATTAGGGTGGGAGTGACCCAATTTTCCAGGTGCTATGTGTCACGGTTTCCCTTGGCTAGGAAAAGGCATTCCCTTACCCCTGTGCTTCCCGGGTGAGGCGATGCCTCGTCCTGCTTCGGTTCTCGTTTGGTAGACTGCACCTGCTGTCCTGCACTCACTGTCCAACACGCCCCAGTGAGATGAACTCTGTACCTCAGTTGGAAATGCAGAAGTCACCCGTCTTCTGTGTCGCTCATGCTGGGAGCTGTAGGCTAGAGCGGTTCCTATTCGGCCATCTTGGAACCGCCCCAGTCTCACTTTTGAGAATCACCTATCTTGAGAGAGGGGCTCTACAAACATTCCACTAAAAATATAGAGCACAGAAGACAAAAAAAAATATGGAAGCTCTATTATCATTAAAAACCAAAAGTAAACTCATGGCCATAACAGGTGAAATTTAACACCTCTATTTCCAATATAGCAAATGAAAAAGATTTGAAACTAATGATAGGATCTTGTATATTTCAAGCAATCTGCACCTGCTGGTATTTCAGTAATAAGTTTGAATTTCTTAGTCTTGATTTTACTTTGAAGGCATGCAAGTTACACATTTTTATATGCTATACTAAATAGGTAGAAAAGAAAACAAAGAGTTAACCAAAAAAATGAAAGTATATAAAACCCAAGATGGATATGCCAGGTATTCTGTGCTACAGGCATTATTCAGCATTAGGTCAACCATAATGTTTAAAATGAACTCTTGAATAAGGATGCAATCATAAAAAAAATTGAGTGACTTAATTGAATGGTAGCAGTAGCAAAAGTCAGAATAGATACTCCTGTCAAATAAGCACTGTGATTTTAGCCTCCTCTTAATTAATTTAACCAATTCCCCAGTTTAGGCGTTTTGCTTGATCAAAGTATATATCTTTACTTTTTTTTTTGAGATGGAGTCTCGTTCTGTCACCCAGGCTGGAGTGCAGTGGCGCGATATCGACTCACCGCAAGCTCCGCCTCCCGGGTTCACACCATTCTCCTGCCTCAGCCTCCCAAGTAGCTGGGACTACAGGCGGCCGCCACCACATCTGGCTAATTTCTTTTTGTATTTTTAGTAGAGATGGGGTTTCACTGTGTTAGCCAGGATGGTCTCGATCTCCTGACCTTGTGACTCGCCTGCCTCTGCCTCCCAAAGTGCTGGGATTACAGACGTGAGGCACTGCACCCAGCCTATCTGTACATTTTTAACTTCCCATCCTTAATAAACTAACGTTATATACTAAGTCAATTGAACTTGTAGGTCTGAGTATACTTTGTTTTCATTGAGAAAGAGATTTTATCTTGGCCTGAGTTTAGGAAATCGTGTTATAGTGAAAGGCCCTCTTTGACACATTGATTTTTAGTAAGGAGTAGGGAAAGGAAAAAAGAAACATTTTTAGGGATTCTGCAAATGTTTCTTAAATCAATGTTATAAGGAAGAATCAGGTATACACAAGTAAGGACCACCTATCATGGGAACAGAATGGTCTCAGAGCTGTCCTGATATGATCAAATAGCCAAAGATCATTTCTGCTTTTCATTAATTCATTCAATTTTCATAAAATTTGATTGGGTTAAAGGGTGGGAGTAAGACACAGGTAGTGTGGAATATTCTGGACTTGGAATAGCTTTTCATGTCTTCATGACACATGGATCTACCCTTCACAGTAACGTAAGGGTAGGATGAAGAGGTCCTTGGATACAAAGCAGATGTCTACCTGAAAATACTCAGGAATTTTTTTTAAGTTGGGTATAATTTATATACAACAAAATTCAACTTTCTCAAAAGGATAGAGTTTATGAGTTTTGACAAATGCATATGGATATGTAACTACCACCATAATAAAAGTTTCCATTACTGCAAAATGCTCCCTTGTACCTTGTTGTACAAACCTCTCAGCCCACTCCCATCCCTGTACTCAGGGATTCTTAAGTTTGTTAGGACCTGTTCTCAAACAGAAAATTAGACTGAGCATCAAAAGGACTTGGGGTGGGGTTTTAGAAACTGGAGTATGACATGGTATCTGCTCTTCATAGCCCAAACTGCTCACAGAAGATGTGGCTACTCTGGTGTTGGGTATATGTACTCAGTTGTAGTTCCAGCTCCGTCACTTAGCACAGTATAGCTTATTCTTTTATTCCTTTAATAAACATTTAACTGAATTTGATTAATGTGAGCTTGATAAATATTCCAACATGTGTTGAATACTGTGCCAGATGCTGGAATGGACAAAACCAAACATGATCCCTATCCTCATGGAAGTTACAGTTCTATGAAAGAGACAGATAATAATTTAATCATCGCACAAACATTATGACAAACTGTGCGAGTTGCTATAATGGAAAAGTACAAGGTGCTCTGAAAGTATATAAAAAGATAACATAACTTAGTCTGGGAGATCAGGGAAGGCTTCCACGAGGAGGTGTAATTTAAGCAGAAAGCTCAGGGGTAAGCAGGAAATAATGGTGAAAGGGGAAGGCTGGGAGAAACAGAAAAGAATGTTCCTGACTGAAGAAGTGATATGTGTAAAGGCCTGGAGTTGTAAGAGAGTTTGTGCTGCTCAGGGTCTTAAAGAAGACCAGTGGGCTGGCTAGAAGAGTGTGGTTTACATGAAGTTAAAGAGGAAAATTGAGGCTAGGCCACTAAGGGCCATATACCTATGTAAAGTTGGGTTTTATCCTAAAAACAACAGAAAGTTATTTAAACAGGCAGAAAGGCAAAATCAGGTTTATAATCAGGTTTATATTTTTGAAGACTACCCTGGCTACTATATATAGTGAATGTACAATATAGGCTGAAAGTAGGGGGAAGGTGAGAATAGATTCAGGATTCAAGTTAGGAGTATAATTTAATATCCCAAGTAAAACAGATGGTCGCTTGGAGTTGAGCTATAGAAGAGACAGAAACAGATAGATTGGTGATATATTTATGAGGCAAAAAATATATATTAGAACTTGGTAGAGAGTAAGGAAGAAATGAAATAAAAATGATTCCTAGGTTTCTGGCTTATCCTAGAATGGTGCCATTCATCAAGACAAGAGACAATTAAAGACTAGGTTTATTACAATAAATATCACTGAACGCCTACCATGGGCCAAGCACTGAGGATTCTGAAAGAAAGATAAGTATATAGAAAAGTCTCACATAATGGGATAAAAACCAAGACAAGGATAAGCACAGAAAGAAAAGATACTCAGGCCAACAGTAGGGGAGAGCAGGGAAAAGATGGCTGGAGAAGACTTTCAGGATTTTGTAACTACATAAAATTCTTTAAATAATAAAAGAATCCTAATCTTCCAAATAAGGGAACTATCTCTACTTCAAAGGAATGCGACCTGAAAAGGGGGTGGGGCTACAGTTGCTACCTGTTTTGCTAAACTCTGCATTTGAAAGAATTTTATTTTTAAATTGTTATTTATAATTTTTTAAATTTAAAATTTATTAGTTTTCTTTCTTCTTCTTCTTCTTCTTTTTTTTTTTTTTTTTTAAGAGACAAGGTCTCAGTGTGTTGCCCAGGCTGAAGTACAGTGGCACAATCATAGCTCATCGTAGCTTTGAACTCTTGGGCTTGAGTGATTCTCCTGTTTTAGTCTCTCAAGTACCTGGCACTACAGGAGCATGCCACCACTTCTCAGCCAATTTTTCCATTTTTTGTAGAGACAAAGTCTCATTATGTTGTCCGGGACAGTCCTGAATTCCTGGCCTCAAGTGATCCTCCTGAGTGCCTCAGCCTCCCGAAGTGTTGGGATTCGTGGTGTGAACCATCGCACCTGGCCTGGCATAATTTTAGATACACAGCAAAGTTGCAAATATAGTACAAAGAATTCCTATATACCCTCCATTTAGTTTTCCCTAAGGTTAACATCCTATATAACAACGGCATATTTGTCAAAATTAAAATATTTCCAGTTGGGAAAATAGGAAGAAGTGTTCAGGTGGAGTTTTGTGTCCCTCTCCCTGTTGCTTTTGTTCTCTAAGCCTGCACTATGAAGGATGCTTTCTCAGGATTCTTACCTTTTTTTTTTTTTTTTTTTTTTTTTTTTTGCGGTAGGGAAGGATAGGAGAAACTGTCTGGTGGGACTGTGATGAAACAGCCTGCAAGAGGGTATAAAATCTCCATATATCTAAGGCTACCTGGGGCTTCACTTTCTCTTGCCAGCCCACACTCGGCCTCTACCAATTTATTAACTATCTAGCCCCGTTATACTTACGGCATTCATGAATCAACCTTAGGTAAGAAAGTGCTCATGTTCCTTTTTTCCTAGCAAGTATCTATCTCTGCTTACATTTCTGGCGATTTGGTTGTCCTTCCACTTCAGTTGTCTGGCAGATTCAAGAAAAGTCATAAGCTTGCAGTTTTCCCAGCTTTATTGTTGTTTTAGGGGTGAAAGTAATGCTCTTTCCAGCTTTCTAGGCTCCAAATGGAAACTGGAACTCCTCTGTTGTTTTTAATCCTAGAATTTGAGTCTAAAAAGTTCTGAAGGGCAATCTAGTTCATTCTTTATTTCACAAGTGAGAATACTAAAGCCCTAAAAGAAATAACTGACTTTTGAATATTTAGTGATAGAGTCAGGGCAATCCTACTTATTTACAAAGTGACTCAGTGTGTGTGTGTGTGTGTGTGTATACATATATGTATATATATAATGTATATATAATACACACACACTACTTACAGATATAGATATATATTTACTTATTTACACAGTGACTCAGTATTTGGGGTGACATACAGGAAATCCCGGACATTAAAAAAGTAGAGATAAAGTAAAATGAGACACAAGGACAGTTATAATATAAAGTTGAATCGGTGGGAGTAATATGAGGATAAAAATTCATGAAAACAGATTATAAATGTTATAGGCAATTGTACAGTTGAACCATAAATTGGTGGCAAATTTCCAGATGGCCAAAGTGGAAAGGCAAAGATTATTTTATAGTTTATTAATTAGGGGAATACACACACACACACACACACACACGCACACACACATCTCAAGTAAACAGAAGCATTTCCTAGGGCTCAATTAAGAAGTTTCTCTTGAGGGCGGAGCAAGATGGCCGAATAGGAACAGCTCCAGTCTCCAACTCCCAGCCCGAGCCACACAGAAGACCAGTGATTTCTGCATTTTCAACTGAGGTACTGGGTTCATCTCACTGGGGAGTGCCGGACGATCGGTGCTGGTCAGCTGCTGCAGCCCGACCAGCGAGAGCTGAAGCAGGGCGAGGCATCGCCTCACCTGGGAAGCGCAAGGGGGAAGGGAATCACTTTTCCTAGCCAGGGGAACTGAGACACACAACACCTGGAAAAGCGGGTAACTCCCACCCCAATACAGCGCTTTAAGCAAACAGGCACACCAGGAGATCATATCCCACACCTGGCCGGGAGGGTCCCACGCCCACGGAGCCTCCCTCATTGCTAGCACAGCAGTCTGTGATCTACCGGCAAGGCAGCAGCGAGGCTGGGGGAGGGGCGCCCGCCATTGCTGAGGCTTAAGTAGGTAAACAAAGCCGCTGGGAAGCTCGAATTGGGTGGAGCTCACAGCAGCTCAAGGAAACCTGCCTGTCTCTGTAGACTCCACCTCTGGGGACAGGGCACAGTAAACAATAACAAACACAGCAGAAGCCTCTGCAGACGCAAACGACTCTGTCTGACAGCTTTGAAGAGAGCAGTGGATCTCCCAACACGGAGGTTGAGATCTGAGAAGGGACAGACTCCCTGCTCAAGTGGGTCCCTGACCCCTGAGTAGCCTAACTGGGAGACATCCCCCACTAGGGGCAGTCTGACACCCCACACCTCACAGGGTGGATTACACCCCTGAGAGGAAGCTTCCAAAGCAAGAATCAGACAGGTACACTCGCTGTTCAGAAATATTCTATCTTCTGCAGCCTCTGCTGCTGATACCCAGGCAAACAGGGTCTGGAGTGGACCTCAAGCAATCTCCAGCAGACCTACAGCTGAGGGTCCTGACTGTTAGAAGGAAAACTATCAAACAGGAAGGACACCTATACCAAAACCCCATCAGTACATCACCATCATCAAAGACCAGAGGCAGATAAAACCACAAAGATGGGGAAAAAGCAGGGCAGAAAAGCTGGAAATTCAAAAAATAAGAGTGCATCTCCCCCGGCAAAGGAGCGCAGCTCATCACCAGCAACGGATCAAAGCTGGACGGAGAATGACTTTGACGAGATGAGAGAAGAAGGCTTCAGTCCATCAAATTTCTCAGAGCTAAAGGAGGAATTACGTACCCAGCGTAAAGAAACTAAAAATCTTGAAAAAAAAGTGGAAGAATTGATGGCTAGAGTAATTAATGCAGAGAAGAAGGTCCTAAACGAAATGAAAGAGATGAAAACCATGACACGAGAAATACGTGACAAATGCACAAGCTTCAGTAACCGACTCGATCAACTGGAAGAAAGAGTATCAGCGATTGAGGATCAAATGAATGAAATGAAGCGAGAAGAGAAACCAAAAGAAAAAAGAAGAAAAAGAAATGAACAAAGCCTGCAAGAAGTATGGGATTATGTAAAAAGACCAAATCTACGTCTGATTGGGGTGCCTGAAAGTGAGGGGGAAAATGGAACCAAGTTGGAAAACACTCTTCAGGATATCATCCAGGAGAACTTCCCCAACCTAGTAGGGCAGGCCAACATTCAAATCCAGGAAATACAGAGAACGCCACAAAGATACTCCTCGAGAACAGCAACTCCAAGACACATAATTGCCAGATTCACCAAAGTTGAAATGAAGGAAAAAATCTTAAGGGCAGCCAGAGAGAAAGGTCGGGTTACCCACAAAGGGAAGCCCATCAGACTAACAGCAGATCTCTCGGCAGAAACTCTCCAAGCCAGAAGAGAGTGGGGGCCAATATTCAACATTCTTAAAGAAAAGAATTTTAAACCCAGAATTTCATATCCAGCCAAACTAAGTTTCATAAGTGAAGGAGAAATACAATCCTTTACAGATAAGCAAATGTTTAGAGATTTTGTCACCACTAGGCCTGCCTTACAAGAGACCCTGAAGGAAGCACTAAACATGGAAAGGAACAACTGGTACTAGCCATTGCAAAAACATGCCAAAATGTAAAGACCATCGAGGCTAGGAAGAAACTGCATCAACTAACAAGCAAAATAATCAGTTAATATAATGGCAGGATCAAGTTCACACATAACAATCTTAATGTTAAATGTAAATGGACTAAATGCTCCAATTAAAAGACACAGACTGGCAAACTGGATAAAGAGTCAAGACCCATCAGTCTGCTGTATTCAGGAGACCCATCTCACACGCAGAGACATACATAGGCTCAAAATAAAGGGATGGAGGAAGATTTACCAAGCAAATGGAGAACAAAAAAAAGCAGGGGTTGCAATACTAGTCTCTGATAAAACAGACTTTAAACCATCAAAGATCAAAAGAGACAAAGAAGGCCATTACATAATGGTAAAGGGATCAATTCAACAGGAAGAGCTAACTATCCTAAATATATATGCACCCAATACAGGAGCACCCAGATTCATAAAGCAAGTCCTTAGAGACTTACAAAGAGACTTAGACTCCCATACAATAATAATGGGAGACTTCAACACTCCACTGTCAACATTAGACAGATCAACGAGACAGAAAGTTAACAAGGATATCCAGGAATTGAACTCATCTCTGCAGCAAGCAGACCTAATAGATATCTATAGAACTCTCCACCCCAAATCAACAGAATATACATTCTTCTCAGCACCACATCGTACTTACTCCTAAACTGACCACGTAATTGGAAGTAAAGCACTCCTCAGCAAATGTACAAGAACAGAAATTATAACAAACTGTCTCTCAGACCACAGTGCAATCAAACTAGAACTCAGGACTAAGAAACTCAATCAAAACCGCTCAACTACATGGAAACTGAACAACCTGCTCCTGAATGACTACTGGGTACATAACGAAATGAAGGCAGAAATAAAGATGTTCTTTGAAACCAATGAGAACAAAGATACAACATACCAGAATCTCTGGGACACATTTAAAGCAGTGTGTAGAGGGAAATTTATAGCACTAAACGCCCACAAGAGAAAGCAGGAAAGATCTAAAATTGACACTCTAACATCGCAATTAAAAGAACTAGAGAAGCAAGAGCAAACACATTCGAAAGCTAGCAGAAGGCAAGAAATAACCAAGATCAGAGCAGAACTGAAGGAGATAGAGACACAAAAAACCCTCCAAAAAATCAATGAATCCAGGAGTTGGATTTTTGAAAAGATCAACAAAATTGACAGACCACTAGCAAGACTAATAAAGAAGAAAAGAGAGAAGAATCAAATCGACGCAATTAAAAATGATAAAGGGGATATCACCACCGACCCCACAGAAATACAAACTACCATCAGAGAATACTATAAACACCTCTACGCAAATAAACTGGAAAATCTAGAAGAAATGGATAATTTCCTGGACACTTACACTCTTCCAAGACTAAACCAGGAAGAAGTTGAATCCCTGAATAGACCAATAGCAGGCTCTGAAATTGAGGCAATAATTAATAGCCTACCAACCAAAAAAAGTCCAGGACCAGATGGATTCACAGCTGAATTCTACCAGAGGTACAAGGAGGAGTTGGTACCATTCCTTCTGAAACTATTCCAATCAACAGAAAAAGAGGGAATCCTCCCTAACTCATTTTATGAGGCCAACATCATCCTGATACCAAAGCCTGGCAGAGACACAACAAAAAAAGAGAATTTTAGACCAATATCCCTGATGAACATCGATGCAAAAATCCTCAATAAAATACTGGCAAACCGGATTCAGCAACACATCAAAAAGCTCATCCACCATGATCAAGTGGGCTTCATCCCTGGGATGCAAGGCTGGTTCAACATTCGCAAATCAATAAACATAATCCAGCATATAAACAGAACCAAAGACAAGAACCACATGATTATCTCAATAGATGCAGAAAAGGCTTTTGACAAAATTCAACAGCCCTTCATGCTAAAAACGCTCAATAAATTCGGTATTGATGGAATGTACCTCAAAATAATAAGAGCTATTTATGACAAACCCACAGCCAATATCATACTGAATGGGCAAAAACTGGAAACATTCCCTTTGAAAACTGGCACAAGACAGGGATGCCCTCTCTCACCACTCCTATTCAACATAGTGTTGGAAGTTCTGGCTAGGGCAATTAGGCAAGAGAAAGAAATCAAGGGTATTCAGTTAGGAAAAGAAGAAGTCAAAGTGTCCCTGTTTGCAGATGACATGATTGTATATTTAGAAAACCCCATTGTCTCAGCCCAAAATCTCCTTAAGCTGATAAGCAACTTCAGCAAAGTCTCAGGATACAAAATTAATGTGCAAAAATCACAAGCATTCTTATACACCAGTAACAGACAAACAGAGAGCCAAATCAGGAATGAACTTCCATTCACAATTGCTTCAAAGAGAATCAAATACCTAGGAATCCAACTTACAAGGGATGTAAAGGACCTCTTCAAGGAGAACTACAAACCACTGCTCAGTGAAATAAAAGAGGACACAAACAAATGGAAGAACATACCATGCTCCTGGAAAGGAAGAATCAATATCGTGAAAATGGCCATACTGCCCAAGGTAATTTATAGATTCAATGCCATCCCCATCAAGCTACCAATGAGTTTCTTCACAGAATTGGAAAAAACTGCTTTAAAGTTCATATGGAACCAAAAAAGAGCCCGCATCTCCAAGACAATCCTAAGTCAAAAGAACAAAGCTGGAGGCATCACGCTACCTGACTTCAAACTATACTACAAGGCTACAGTAACCAAAACAGCATGGTACTGGTACCAAAACAGAGATATAGACCAATGGAACAGAACAGAGTCCTCAGAAATAATACCACACATCTACAGCCATCTGATCTTTGACAAACCTGAGAGAAACAAGAAATGGGGAAAGGATTCCCTATTTAATAAATGGTGCTGGGAAAATTGGCTAGCCATAAGTAGAAAGCTGAAACTGGATCCTTTCCTTACTCCTTATACGAAAATTAATTCAAGATGGATTAGAGACTTAAATGTTAGACCTAATACCATAAAAATCCTAGAGGAAAACCTAGGTAGTACCATTCAGGACATAGGCATGGGCAAAGACTTCATGTCTAAAACACCAAAAGCAACGGCAGCAAAAGCCAAAATTGACAAATGGGATCTAATTAAACTAAAGAGCCTCTGCACAGCAAAAGAAACTACCATCAGAGTGAACAGGCAACCTACAGAATGGGAGAAGATTGTTGCAATCTACACATCTGACAAAGGGCTAATATCCAGAACCTACAAAGAACTCAAACAAATTTACAAGAAAAAAACAAACCACCCCATCAAAAAGTGGGCAAAGGATATGAACAGACATTTCTCAAAAGAAAACATTCATACAGCCAACAGACACATGAAAAAATGCTCATCATCACTGGCCATCAGAGAAATGCAAATCAAAACCACAATGAGATACCATCTCACACCAGTTAGAATGGCAATCATTAAAAAGTCAGGAAACAACAGGTCCTGGAGAGGATGTGGAGAAATAGGAACGCTTTTACACTGTTGGTGGGACTGTAAACTAGTTCAACCATTATGGAAAACAGTATGGCGATTCCTCAAGGATCTAGAACTAGATGTACCATATGACCCAGCCATCCCATTACTGGGTATATACCCAAAGGATTATAAATCATGCTGCTATAAAGACACATGCACACGTATGTTTATTGCAGCACTATTCACAATAGCAAAGACTTGGAATCAACCCAAATGTCCATCAGTGACAGATTGGATTAAGAAAATGTGGCACATATACACCATGGAATACTATGCAGCCATAAAAAAGGATGAGTTTGTGTCCTTTGTAGGGACATGGATGCAGCTGGAAACCATCATTCTTAGCAAACTATCACAAGAACAGAAAACCAAACACCACATGTTCTCACTCATAGGTGGGAACTGAACAATGAGATCACTTGGACTCAGGAAGGGGAACATCACACACCGGGGCCTATCATGGGGAGGGGGGAGGGGGGAGGGGGGAGGGATTGCATTGGGAGTTATACCTGATGTAAATGACGAGTTGATGGGTGCAGCACACCAACATGGCACAAGTATACATATGTAACAAACCTGCACTTTATGCACATGTACCCTACAACTTAAAAGTATAATAATAATAAATAAATTAAAAAAAAAAAAAAGCAATACCAGTACTATAAGCCAGTATGAAAAAATATTTTTATAATTTATGTAATTTTAAATAGGGAAAGCTTGCTAAGTTTGATATGAAACCCAGATACCATGTAATAAAAAAGAGAAAGACTTCAAAAAAAAAAAAAAAAAAAAAAAAGAAGTTTCTCTTATTTGGCTTCATACAGGGACCACTAAGAAACATAATGAGGCAATACTTTCAATGACAACCCTGTAGTAAAAATAGTGTTCAGGTTTATACAAATGTTGGAGTGAGACCCTGGATGTAAGTGTTCAGTCTTCAAATCTAAATCTATTTACCCCACCATGCAGTCTATACTACAGCAATTCCCTAGGATAGATGTCTATTATGCAAACTGCTAATGAGCACTGGTGACTCAGTTACTATCAAAATAGGTATGTCTGGACTTACAAAACTTTCAAATTGGAAGAGACCTCATCAACTTGTCCCATCATCTCATTCTGGAAATGAAATAGAACACAATAAATACTTTCATGTGGAAAAATATATATTAAGTATAGGTAAGTTAAATTCCTATCCAGTTTAAAAAGAAGTCTTAAAACCCAGCCAATATAAGATATTCTCTCTTTAGGATGCTACTGATGTCAAAAATAGAACTTTATATTTTAAAATAATTATCAGGAATCAGAAGCAGAAGAAAAAGAAAACAAAAGCCAGCCACAAGTCTTCCTGCTCTATTAACAATTTAGTGGAGTGAAAAAGGTCAAGATCTAGACAAAAACTGAGAGGAAGCATGAAGAAAAAGAAAATGAAGAGTTACTCTAGGGATTAGATTTCCTACAACCACTCAAACGATATAACTTCACAGTTCCAAGTTTCAAGTCTATGATGAATTTTTATTTAATTGTGTACATCAAGCGGAAAATTAATTTCTAAATCTCTAATTAGCCACCAAAGGCAGAGTGAGCTAGAAAAGACCTAAGCTAGGAAGTAATACATATCTATATATACCAAAAACATTTAAAGAGGCTCCAGTTCATAAGACTATAATTAGAAATAAGAGACTCTCCTAAGACAATAATCTGAGTTTTGCTTTTAAAGAGTCCTGGTAGCACAGTGTCTGAAAAGATACAAGATTCATTTCTGATTCTGCTCAAAATGTGTTTGCTGCTAAAAGTCCTGAAAGATGACCTCTTTAAATATAATTTTACCTAAAGTGAGTCCTGCATTATGAACCCAGGAGACAGAATTAGAGACTCTAGATTTCTCTCTTTCAAGAAAAGAAAAGAAAAAAAAAAAGGTGAGAAAACCCAAGTAAAATGAAAATTTATATAAAATATGTAGATATCACACACACACAGATATATATTATAAACATGAACATCCAGTTGATATTCCTGAGTATCTTGAGATGGAGAAAATAATTTCGCTTCCCACTTGTCAGAAGTGATTTCATGTTTGAATAAAAAAAATTTGTGAATAATACTCATGTGAAAATACCCTTACACAAATTAAAAGGAAAAAGTGTTATTTTGAATCTATAATACTGCAGCCTTTCAGTTGGGATGTTGATCTTAATGAGAGAAATTATTTGGTTCAAGTATCAGCTAAATAGTAATTAAGATGAACATAAATGCATGAAAGGAAAATTAACTGTATATGGCAAGTGCATGCCTCATAGCACCTGTCCTCACATGTAGAAAAGAACATCAGCCTTTGACTGATTATTTCTTTTTGACATGATTTATCACCCAGTATTCTTTAAACTTGATAAAGCAAATTAATCTTTGATTGCAGGCGGCACTGGAGGTTGCCATTAGTCATGTAGTTTGGTGAGGTTCCTTGTGTTTCATTTACCAGGCACACAGAAAGAGAGCCCAGAAGCAATTGCCTCAGCTAGGACTTCTTTCCCAATCCACCCAGGAGAAATGATCAAAGAATTCAATATACGGTATTTTAAATTACTTCTATAGAACTGACCAGTAAAGAGAAAAAAGAATTTTCTCTTTACTCTCTTTTTATAATTATTTTTTAACCAAGGACAAAGGAAGACTTGTAACTTGTGATTTCAACATTAACAACTCAAAGTGATTTTTGTTTGTTGTGGGGCAAGGGGTCAGGTGGAGAGTAATTATAATTTTTAAAACTGCTATCTTAAGAAAAGGTATTTAGGAATTGACTATGAGGGAACACAGGAATAGCAAATAAATATTCCATACTGAAAATATTCCCACAGGCTCAGGTACCAAAATGCTCCAGTTTATTAAAACCATTGTCTCTATCTTTTAAAATACTGAAGAAATATCTTTTAGATTGGTGAATATTCCATCCTAAAGCATTATCCAATTTTCACTTTTTAAAAAAGTCAGTAAACAATGATAAGAAATCATGACTTTTAAAAATTCTTCTTTTTTTTTTTTTTTGAGACAGAGTCTTGCTTTGTTGCCCAGGCTGGAGTGCAGTGGCATGATCTCAGCTCACTGCAACCTGCACCTCCTGGGTTCAACTGATTCTCCTGCCTCAGCCTCCCAGGTAGCTGGGATTACAGGCGTGCACCATCATGCCTGGCTAAGTTTTTTTTTTGTATTTTTAGTAGAGAGAGGTTTCACCATGTTGGCCAGGCTGGTCTTGAACTCCTCACCTCAAGTGATCCACCCACCTCAGCCTCCCAAAGTGCTGGGATTACAGGCGTGAGCCACCACGCCCAGACTTAAACTTTTCTCTTCACTTACTTTTCTTTTTTGGGCATTTTATTTTATTTTTATTTTATTTGAGACAGGATCTTACCCTGTCACCCTGGCTGGAGTGCAGTGGCACAATCTCAGCTCACTACAACCACTGCTTCCCAGGCTCAAATGGTTCTCCAGCCTCAGCCTCCCCTATAGCTGGGACTACAGGCATGAGCCACCAACGCCCAGCCAATTTTTGTATTTTTTGTAGAGATAGGGTTATGCCATGTTGCCCAGGCTGGTCTTGAATTCCTGAGCTCAAAGCAATCCATCTGCCTCAACCCAGGCTTCTTCTTTTATAATTTAATATTCAAAAGAGCATTACACTGGCCTAACGCTCACTATTACTCACCCTAATACCTCAGTGTGCAAGAGTAAGATTTATTTGACAAAACAACTATTAGGGGACAATGTTTGATTTAGAACTTAGGGCTTTCTACTTTTAGTCCTTTACTTAACTGATAATGCCTATCAGAGACATTTCCCACAATTTCAAAAACAGATTCTTTGACTATGCCAACCATTAACAAATCATCACTTCATATATAATCTGATTATTTCAATGAAAAATTTCTTCAATCTAGCCCTATGAAAGATGATAATCCTTATTAGGCTAAATATTATATCTTCTAAAATTGCTGGAAAAACAATGTGAACAAACTACTAGAAAACTTAATAAAATCCCAATATTTATGATCATTACAATTCCCAGTTAGTCTGCATGGAAGGCATTTCTACACCTAAAGGGGAAGAAGAGCCCACTGGGTAACGTATATCCATCTTTTAAAAATGGTTTACTTTTAGAAAGGAATCCAAAGAATATATAAATAACCATTAAAAATAGCATATTCCATTTAGGACTTATGCAATAAGTACTCATTTTCAAAAAATAATATTTCATGAAAATTAACTGAGGTAGGGTTAACATCAATGTTTCAAATATTTATCTTAGATGGTACCACTTGCTCATAGAACAAAATTCATTAAATGATCCAAATGTGCAAATAAAGGCAGTGTATGTATACATACTTAAAAGACCTTTCTCTTAAATAAAATGTAAAAGCAGCTCCTAATGCATTACAATGCACAGCCACAACCTGAAAGCTCAAGTACAATGTTCTTTTTCAAAATAAGAACTGTTAGTGTTCCTCCTCCAATGTTTGGGAAACCACACTCACCAGACTCCTAGTCATACACTTAAGCACAAAGAAATACAATAACTAGGTTTCTGTCAATTTTCCTACCATCTAAATATGAGCTGAAAATTCTGGGTAGCCTATGCCCACATGGGTTTAACAATTCTATGATCTTTCCAAGCATTTATGAAAAATTTTGCAAAAATGTAATTTCCTAAAAACAATCCTCTATTTTCTCTTAGTATATATGAAAGTTTATTGAAACTATAATTTTATAAATAAATTGTAAAGAATTAGGAATAAATCTTTACATAATGATACTCGAAATGCATGAAGTTGGCACATACTGTCTTGTCACTAATTGCAAATAAAATGTATCAAGGATTTGGCATTTTTTATAGAAACTTTAAAAAGCTAATTAGCTATTAACTATAATATTCATATCAGAGTTCTGAAAACTATATATCTCCTTACAGCAAATTATGTCAGATATAAGCAAACAATATGTGTAAATGTATTATTTTTCAAGAAATATAACTCCATATTATTTTAACATGTTAGCTTAGTTTATTAAAAGACAAACATTCAGCCAGGCGCGGTGGCTCAAGCCCGTAATCTCAGCACTTTGGGAGGCTGAGGCAGTGGATCAGGAGTTCGAGACCAGCCTGGCCAACATGGTGAAACCCCGATTCTACTAAAAATACAAAAATTAGCCAAGCGTGGTGGCGGCGGGGCCCCTGTAGTCCCAGCTACTTGGGAGGCTGAGGCAGGAGAATCGTTTGAAACCAGAAGGTGGAGGTTGTAGTGAGCCAAGATCACGCCACTGCACTCTAGCCTGGGCAACGACAGCAAAACTCCTTCTCAAAACAAAACAAAAACAAACAAACAAAAAAACCAAAAGACAAACATTCTGACTAATCTCAAGAGTTATTTACCAAACAATTTAGTTGAAACATACTTTCTTCTAGACTAATAATTATAGCTTAGAAAATCAGAGTAAGCTAAAAGAGTTGAAAAACTGTCAGTACAGAGTGAATGAGAGGACTTCAAATACAATCTTTTTTTTTTTCTTGAGATAGGGTCTTGCTCTGTTGCCTAGGCTAGAGTGCAGTGGTGTGATCAGGGCTCACTGTAGCCTCAAACTCTGAGGCTGAAAGGATTCTCCTGCCTCAGCCTCCTGAATAGCTGGGACTGCAGGCAGCACCATGATACTTGGCTAATTTTTAAATTTTTTGTAGAGATGGGGTCTCCCTATGTTGCCTAGACTGGTCTTGAACTCCTGGGCTTGAGTGATCCTCCCATCTCGGCCTTCCAAAGTGTTCGGATTACATGCATGAGCTACCCTGCTCAGCCCAAATAAACTGTATCAAAACAGATTTTAGTCTTGTCCCTGCAGACAATTAAAAAAAAAAAAACCACTAAAGTCAGAAAAACAATTTGCTCCATAATAAGAATTTAAGCCAGCCTTCTTTCCTTTGTTCCTTCCCTTCCCCACTTTCTTCTTTTCTCTCCTTTCTTTCCTTCCTTCCCTTGGGTGGGGGGTAGGGCTTGGAAGAGTAAAGAAGGATATTTCAGGAAAGAATAAATTTAGTAGGACAATTAGAAGTGTCTTTCCCTTTATAAAAACTTTAGTTGTAACTTACATGTTTATTTAAAGCAAGTTCACATGTAAGAACCTATTATTTATATATGAATATACATTTACTGCTTGGCTCCATTGAGAAACTATAAATTTCATCTATTGAACATTAGCAAAAAATTACATGTGTTTATCATCTGGATTATTCTCAGATTAATAGAGATAAATGACAAAACATAATCACTAGCAGCTCTGCAACTTAATCATTGCATCTGAGCTATAGGAAGCACTTAATTACTCTCATTTACTAGGTTCAATCTAATGAGAAAGCATTAGCCAAATGAAAAGAATGCAGTACAAACAAACAAAATAGTTATACCATCATTAAAAAGAAACTCTGACAGTGCAGGTGACAGCATAGGCAGGATAAATTACCATAATGTTCTAAATGCTGAGCTGTCAGCATGCTAATGCCATGATCAGATACCCTGGGAATCTCTGCACTATAGCTGTCAGAAACAGGTATCATAAATCACCTCTCTCTACTGTACTGCTCATTATCACAGCTATAGTATACATGTTTTTCAGCATACTTCAGTACAAATTTGAAGGCAACACTTATTCTTATGAGTGGGTCTCTTTACTCTTGTAGACACTGTAGACAATCCTTGCCTAATAAATGGATATTTTCTTTTGCAATAATGAACTACTGGATCTTAGAACATGATAGGCCTCTGCTTTTAATTCATAAGCCATCTGAATGAACAGACTGCAAAAACAGCACATTTTCCCAAGCTGTGAGAAACAGTAGCAGTGAGCTAGGTAAATTAACATTATTCCATCTAAAGGAATCTCATTATCTGCAAGTTATTCCTGGATCTGCAAAGCAATAGTAGCAGATACAAATAGGAATCACTTGCAATGCTTAGAAATCTTTATGACATAATCTTAGTATTTTTAAGAAAAATTGTATATTTTATACAGAAAACTAATATTTTGACAGCTTACTACAGGTAATCTCCTTTAATCCTTATAACAGCCTTGTGAGTTAAATATTACTATTGTAAATTTGTAGACAAGAAAGCTGAGGATCTGAGTTTGAAAAATTCACCCAAAGGCTACTAAGTAATAGAACCATATGTGAACCCAATTCTGTGTAACTGAAAAGTTCATACCCTTATTATTGGTAGAGTTAGCAAAGGAATTCTGAAGACAATAGTCTCTGAACATGTGAAACATAACACATTTCTTTAAATAATCATATAAACATGTATACTATAGTTTTATTATAAATAAAATGCTATAACACTCCTAATTTCTGTTCACCAAAAGTAGTAGCTAGAAGGGAAACTAGCTTTTCATCTTCACAACATAACTTGTAATACAATTATACAAAGATAACAGTCAATTTGATGATGTATCTGTATTCTTAAAATACTTCTTAATAAAAAGTACCTGACATATTTTACAAATAAAATGGTTTCTACATATATATAAAAGTATTTTGTTAGCTGGATATAGTGGGTCATGCCTGTAATCCCAGCACTGTGGGAAGGTGAGGCGAGTGGATCACCTGAGGCTGGGAGTTCAAGGCTAGCCTGGCCAACATGGAGAAACCCTGTCTCTACTAAAAATACAAAATTAGCCAGGCGTGGTGGCGCATGCCTGTGGTCCCAGCTACTTGGGAGGCTGAGGCAGGAGAATCGCCTGAACCCCAGAGGTGGAGGTTGTAGTAAGCTGAGATCATGCCTTTGCACTCCAGCCTGAGCAACAAGAGTGAAACTCCGTCTCAGGAAAAAAAAAATAAAAAAAAAATAAAAAAAAGTATTTTTAAAGTATTCTGATTGAGCATATTTAAAAAATGTGAGAAAAAATATGATAATGTATTCAGGGAGAAAAGCTAAATTTCCAAAGAAAATGAAAACGATGAATGACATTTTCTAATAAGCTGTTTGCAATTTCATGTGCTTAATCCAAGAGAGTGATATTTCTTACTAACTTCTTGTATTTTGGTGGCTGGTTAGTGATGGGGAAGGAGAGTGTTCCAAGAATTGTTTTAATATTCTTATGCAAAGTACAATTTAGTTGTATATCGAAAACTCGGTGAGTTTTAGTTCAACAATGATATAGTTCTTCCATGCCGTAACCAGAATACTTATTAATGTGAATTTAAGTCCTTCCCTGATTTACACGTACACCACAGACCATGATTCTTTTAAGAAGTAGAGCCCTGACATCAAATACATTTGTAAAATGTCCATTTTCTTTTCTCATGTTGCACAAATTAGTTTCATTATTTTTGTAGAATTTTTCTTGTTTTCTGGCTCCATCTAATACTATCCATATGACTATGAAAGAAAACAACATGACTCAATTCTAGGGGCCTATCCTGTTCTAAGCACTCTGCACATTGTAACAGAGAAACTCTACAAGCTCAGAGCGTGGAATTGGACCTGGGTTAGTCTAGGACAAAGCCAGTATAACTATGCATAGTAAGGTGTGAGTCTGATTTCTTAGATTGTCATGAAGATAAAATTCTCTATAAATTTAATACTAATTTATTTCTGTGACATAATTTTGCAGAATCCCTCATTGGTAGCTTTGGTGGTCACTGGTTAACAGCCCCATTAGACACGATTTAGAACTGGAGAGAAGAGTTCTGAAGCTGCAATGCCTAGCCAAATGGCTAGGCACAGAATGCCTAAAGTCACATCCCCTGACCCACAGAAGTTGCTCTGGGCTTGACTACAGTGCCAGATTGAAGCCAATGGTGGCGATATAGGGATGGGTTGGGACATGGGGTGAGCAGAAGGAAGAGGAAACTGTTTTCTAAGCTAAAAGTCCACACAGCTTTCATTAATTATAACTTAGCTATCTGAAATATCATCCGAGTCAGGCAGAAGTAGAAATGGACTGCATTTTTGCAATAAATGTGTGGTAAAAGAATTGATATAAATTGATTCCTGCTGACCTACATTGTAATTTCAGAAACTGATAAAATTGAATTTTCATTTTGATTTTCAGACACAATGACAGCTAGACTTGTTGCTTTATGTCTCTGTACCCATTCTTCCCTCTTTCCCTTTCAACGTGAGGTTAAAGATTTTGAAAACCTTTAAGACAGGGCAGGTTCTGTGACAGAGAATGGTGATGGGGGTTGGGGAGAGAGACAGGATACAATGCCTATCTTTGAGGAGTTCACCAACTAAAGTAGGAACTTAATCTCTTCAACTGTATTATATGCTCATTAAGGGCAGGGCCAGGACTAATTTGTTTATATTGATATTCTTTATAAGCACTCATTAATATCTATTGAAAGAATAAATAGGAAAATGTATTAGTTGCCATTTATATAAGTTTAGAGGGCAGAGTTTTCATTATTGCATTTCATGTCCAAACTTTTTTTGGGGGAGTCGTGACTATTGTATTTTTTTTATTAATAATCATTGTATGTATTTATGAGGTACATGTGATGTTTTGATACATGAATAAAATGTGTAATGATAAAATCAAGATATTTAGGACATCCATCACCTCAAACATTCGTTACTTCTTTGTGATGGGAATATTTCAAATCCTCTCGTGTAGCTATCTTGAAATATATGACACACTGTTGGTAGTTATAGTCACCTTGCTGTACTACCAAACACTAGAACTTATTCCTTTATATAACTAAGGTTTGTACCCATTAACTCCTCTCATCATCCAGTCCCTTCCCTTCTCAGCCTCTGGTAACCATCATTCTACTTTAGACTCCCATGAGATCAATTTTTTAGCTCTCACATGAGAAAGAACATGAGATAACTATCTTTCTGTGTCTGCTTATTTGACTTAACAATGACCTTCCGTTCCATCTAATGGAATGGATGGATGCTTCAATGACATGATTTCACTCTTTTTTTTTTCATAGCTGAATGACATTCCATTGTATATATATATACATTTTCTTTATCCATTCATTCACTGATGGATACTTAGGTTGATTCCGTATCTTGGCTATTGCTAATAGTGCTGCAATAAACATGAATGTACTGATGTCTCTTTGATATACTGATATTCTTTCCTTTAGATAAATTCCCAGTAATAAGATTGCTGAATCACATGGTAGTTCTATTTTTTGTTTATCGAGAAACCTCTCTACTCTTTTCCTATAATGGTTGTACTAATTAACATTCCCACAGTGTATGACAGTTCCCTTTTCACCTCATCTTTTTCAGCATTTGTTATTTATTGTCTTTTTGATAATAACCATTCTAACTGTGATGAGAAGACATTTCATTGTGGTTTTGATTTGCATTTTATGGATGATTAGTAATATTGAAGTTTTTTTCATATACTTTTTGGCTATTTGTATGTCTTCTTTGAGAAATGTCTATTCAAATCCTTTGCCCATGTTTAATAAGACTGGTTTTTTTTTTTCTGTTTTTGCATTCCTTGCATATTCTGGATATAAGTAACTTGTCAGATGAATAGCTTGCAAATATTTTCTCCCATTCTGCACGTTGTCTCCTCTTTGTCTTGCTCCAATTATTAGAGAAAAGACATTCAACTTTTCCCAGTTCAGTATGTTAGCTGCGGGTTTTTCATATATAGCTTTTCTTACGTTGAGATATGTTCCTTCTGTAACAAATTAATTGAGAATTTTTATCATGAGGGCATGTTGAATTTTATCAAATGTTTTTCTACATCTATTGAGAGGTTCATATGGTTTTTACCCTTCGCTCTGCTGATGTGATGTATCTCATTCATTTATTTATATATGATGAACCATCCTTGATTCCCTGGAATAAATCCCATTTGATTATGGTGTATCATCTTTTGATGTGCTATTTGGTTTGCAAGTATTTTGTTGAGGGGTTTTGCATCTATGTTTATCAGAAATATTGGCCCGTAGTTTTTGTTTTCTTGTGTTCTTGTCTGGTTTTGGTATCAAGGTATTGCTGACCTTACAGAATGTCTTAGAAAGAATTCCCTCCATTGCAATTTTCTGAAATAGTTTGAAAAGCATTGGTGTTAGATCTTCTTTATAAGTTTGGTAAAATTCAGTACTAAAGCCATGCAGTCCTGGGCTCTTCTTTTTTGGGAGACTTTTTATTACTGACTCAGTCTTGTTACTTGTTATTGGTCTGTTCAGGTTTTCTACTTTTTCTTGGGTTAATTTTGGTAGGTTGTATGTTTACAGATATTTATCCATTTTGTCTAGGCTTTCCAATTTTGTTAGTATATATTTATTCATAATAGTCTCAAATGATCCTTGGTATTTCTGTGGTATCAGTTGTAATGTCTCCTCTTTTGTTTCTGAACTTATTTATTTGGGTTTTCTCTCTTTGGTCCTTGGTTAGTTTACCTAGCAGCTTATCAAATTTATTTATATTTTCAGAAAACCAACTGTTTCTTTCATTGATATTCTGTATTTTTATTTTAGTTTCTATTATGTTTACTTCTGCTCCGATCTTCACTATTTCTGTCCTTCAACTAATCTGGGGTTTGGTTTGTTCTTATTTTTCTAGTTCCTTGATGTGCATCATTTGGTTGTTTATTTGAACTCTTTCTACTTTTTTGATGTAGGAGTTTATTGCTATAAAATTCCTTCTTAGATTGCTGCTATGTGATGCTATAGTATCACATAGGCTTTGGTATGTTGTGTTTCAATTTTCATTTGTCTCAAGAGTTTTTAAAAATTTCCTTCTTAATTTATCCATTGACCCAGTGGTTATTCAGGAACATGATGTTTACACTGCATGTATTTGTACAGTTTCTAAAGTTCTTCTCATTACTAATTTCTAGTTTTATCCAATTGTGGTCAGATATGATATGTGGCATAATT
This sequence comes from Macaca thibetana thibetana, assembly GCF_024542745.1. NCBI lineage: Eukaryota > Metazoa > Chordata > Mammalia > Primates > Cercopithecidae > Macaca > Macaca thibetana. The sequence goes on from NC_065583.1 coordinate 10,641,493, forward strand.
TCAACTTTTAAAAATTTAATGAGATTGGTTTTGTGTGTCTTAACATGTGGCAACCCTGCGAGAATGTTCCATGCGCTGATAAAAAGAGTGTATACTTTACAGGTATTGGGCTAAATGTTCTGAAAATCTTCGTTAGGTCCATTTGGTCTACAGTGCAGATCAAGTCCAATGTTTCTTTGTGGATTTTTTGTCTAATGATCTGTTGAATGCTGAAAGCGTAGCGTTAAACACCAATACAATAATAGTTGGGGACTTAATCGTTCTCTTTAGCCCTAGTAGTATTTGCTGTATATATGTCAGTGCTCCACTGTTTAGTGCATATATATTTACAACTATTATATCCCTTTGTTGTACTGATCTCTTTATCATTTTATAACGATCTTCTTTGTCTCTTTTTGTGTCTTTCCCTTTGTTTGATCTAAATATACCTCCTTCTGGCAGTTTTTGGTAACTGTGTGCATGGAGTATCTTTTTCCATCCCTTTACCTTTTTTTTTGATACAGAGTCTCATTCTGTCACCCAGGCTGGAATGCATTCAGAGTCTCATTCTGTCACCCAGGCTGGAATGCACTGGTGTGCTCTTGGCTCACCGCAACCTCCATCTCCCGGGTTCAAGTGATTCTCATGCCTTAGCCTCCCGAGTAGCTGGGATTATAGGCATCCGCCACCACGTCCAGCTAATTTTTGTATTTTTTCAGTAGAGATGGGGTTTTGCCATGTTGGCCAGGCTGGTCTCAAACTCCTGACCTCAGATGATCTGCCTGCCTTGGCCTCCCAAAGTGTTGGGATTACAGGCATAAGCCACTGTGCCCAGCCCATTCCTTCACTTTCAATCTATGTGTCTACAGGTGAACTGAGCTGCTTGTAGCAGCATACAGTTGGGTGCCACTTTTTATGTCCATTCAGCCAATCTGTATCTTTTAATTGGAGGAATCTAAACAGTTTACATTCAAGGTTGTAACTGACAGGTGATGACTTACTCCTGCCATTTTATTGCTTTCTGATTGTTTTGGATATCCTTTGTTCTGGCCTTCCTCTTTTATTGTTTACATTTATGATTTGGTGGTTTTTTTTTTTATAGTGATAATGTTTGACTCCTTTCTCTTTTTTATTTGTGTATCAGCTCTACCAGTGAGTTTTATGCTGTTATGTGTTTTCGTAACAGTAGATACTGTCCCATATAAGCATTCCTTTATACGTAACTGGACACTTTTACTGTTTTTTGTAATTCTCTTTATGTCTTTGACTTTTCACAGTTTGACTATGATGTGATTTGCAGAAGACCTTTTGGGTTGAATATATTAGGGGATCTTTGAGTTTCCTGTATCTGGAAGTCTATATCTTTTGCAAGACTACATATTTTGTAAGATTAGTTTCCAGCTAGTATTTCGTTAAATAGGTTTTCTATGACTTTTCCTATCTCTTCCTCTTCTAAAAATTAACAAAATTCGGATATCTGGTTACTTTATGGCGTATCATATGGTACACCAGGTTTCTTCACGAATTTTTATTCTTTTATCTTTTCTTTCTCTGCCTGTATAATTGCAAGCAACCTGTCTTCAAGTTCAGATATTCTTTCTTCTGCTTGATCTCGTGTATTGCTGAAGCTCCTGATTGCATTTTATTTCATTCACTGAATTCTTTGGTTTCAGGTTGTTTGGTTCCTTTTTATGCCATCTATCTCTTTGATAAATTTCTCATTGAGATCACGAATTGTTTTCCTGATTTCTTGTTATTGTTTATCTATGTTTTCTTGTATCTCATCATTATTTTGAATTCTTTTTAAGGCATTTTATAGATTCTTTTCTTTGGGATCTGTTACTTTAGAATTATTGTGCTCCTTTGGAATTGCTTTTTCATGTTTCTCATGTCCTTGTGTTGATATCTCTGCATCTTGTATAAGTTGCTTCGTCTAATTATACAGACTAGCTTCCACAGGGAAATAGTTTCTATAGTGTTGGTTAAGTAGAGTGCTTTGGTTTTTTATTTGGATGGGTGGGGGGTGCAGTAGTGTGTTCCCTGGATGGGTGCAGTAGCCAATTCCCTTGGCTGTTCCTTATAGTGGTTCTTACAAGTTCCTCAGTGGTTTAGGTCACAGTTGTTAGAGGAGGCTGTGGTCAGGCTTTTCTTAAGATGGGGACACCAGGTGGGTTGGCCCTTAGGCACCCATGCAGTAGCAGGCCATGCTTGCCAGTCCTTGGGCCCCTAGGGAGTCTACATGGGTGCCAATGGTGGGCAGGTATTGACAGGCCAGTCCTCGGGCCTCCAGGTGGTGTAGAAGTGGCAGTGGCAGTGGCAGTGGGGTAGGCAGTTTATCAACCTTCTAGGCAATGTCTATGATTCAGGAGTGGCAGTAGTGGTAGGGCAACCACCTAACTTCAACACTTGAGTCCCCAAATGACACATATGTGCCAGCATTGGCAGCGGCAGTTTGGGTGGGCTGGTTCCTGGTAGCTGTGTGTGGGTGCTGGCATCTGGTGTACAAGGCAGGCTAATCCCTGGATGGTACACACAGGAAGCAGGGATGGTGAGCAGTGCAGGTATGTCCCTCAGGTGCCTGGATGATGTGTGTGGGTACCAGCAGGTGGCATGTCCCTGTATTCAGGTACCTTGGTGGTGCATATGGGTTCTAGCTCTGGCAGGTCAATCTCCAGGGTCTCTGAAGGTACACGCAGGTATGCCAGAACTCCTACCAGTGGAAGGGGCAGGGTTACTGTCTATGGTAGCAACACCAGGGAGGCAGTTCTCAGGCTCTGGGGAGTGCACACTTTGGCTCCCTTTATCCCAGGGCCACTCCTCTACTCCTGGTGTGCTGCACTGCCTGTTTCATATGGTGCAGAGGACTGCATTAGCTAGTGTTGGGAACCTGGCTGCACCACTGGGTGAGTCAGCATCACAGTACTAAAGCCCTCTGAGTGGACATGGGAGGATGCCAGTAAGGCTCCAGGTATGTGGGGATGCAAAGTCTGCTGGGCTCCAGGGCAGAATGTAACCTGGCAGTGGTTGGGCTCCCAAAATGGCAATATGCTGCAGGTGTTTGGGGGGAGGGGTGTGAGAAACAGTACAAATTCTCTCTCTAGAACAATGCCACTGCGTGGACTACAAGTAGCTTCCTATACTAATCTCAGGGCCTTCAAAGGTCAAGGGGTACTCCTATGGCTAGGACTGCAGGAGTCTGCAGTGGGAATGTGGACTGCTAGGGATCTCTTGCTTGCCTTTTATTTGCAGTGTGGAGCTCCTCCTGGCTCTGAGCCAATCCTGGGCAGGCTGGCTGCTTCACTTCCTCCTGCTGTGCCTCAGAGGTTCCCTGTCACTTCCATGCTGAATTCGTGTTTTTTCCTAGAAGCTCTATTCAATGTGTATTTATACTTACCATTTTGGTCTCTTATTTGTGGAGGAGGTGAGTGTCGGGCACCTGCAGTCAGCCATCTTGAAGTCACACCCAAAGCGCACTTTCAAACTTTCTTGAAACACATAGGCAAGATGTCAGCAAGATAGCTGACTAGAGATACCTGATGCTTGTTGACCCCAAAAGAAAAAAACCAAGGCAACAAATAAACAGATACGATTTGACTGGAGTGATGAAAGGAGGGCACTAGAGTACCGCAGGGGAGTACAGACAGACCTGTGGTGACTGGAAGTCCAGGAGGGCAGCATTGAGGCACCGGTGACTTCTGCACTCTACCTTCCCTGTGTGGACTGGATCTGCCTAGAGTCATGAGGGAAGTCCTATTGCAGGGAAAAAGTAAGCAGAAGATCCCCACCAGCCTGCAACGCCACCAAAAACAACGGCAGTCCTTACTAGAGGAGAATGCCACAGTCCTCTCAAGCCCTGAGCCCAGTTTAAAGTATTGCTGGAAATTCATGCAGCTGCACTGCCCTGAGTAAGGAATACAACTCTCCCCCCTCTATTTGCCCCACGAATCAAGCTGCTGTAGCACAGTGCCATCTTGAGATCAGAGGCACTTCTGGAGTGTGCCCTTCTTGGCAGGGGTAGGGGTGTGGTGGAGGTGAGTAGCTATTGCACTTATCCAGCACTGCAGCTCCCGTCTTCATTTCACTGAGCCCACACCAGTGGCTGAACACCACAAACCTAGCTGCATGCAGCCTGGGCCCAGGAGTGGCTGTGACTCTGGTCCTGTGCAGTAGGAAAACCACCTCCCAATGTCCTCACTTCTACCCAGAACAACAGTCTGGCAGTATCACCCGGTGTGAACCCGCCCTTTAGCATAACAAACTACTGCATGTTCTGCCCTGAGTGGGAGAGGCTCTCAAGCCTCTGAACAGCCAGTATGCTACTGGGCCAGCAGAACAGTGAATCAGCCAACTCAGAACCTGAGAAGCAGCCCTGCAGCACCCCAAGCTCTGCAGATAAGTTCCTGATCTGCACAACGGCCCTGTACCTGCAACAGCTCCTGAGAAACAGCTCTGCAGGCCGCTCTTGGAAGATACAACTCTGTCTGGCAGAGCAGCCTTGCACTTGCGTTCCAGGCCTGAATAGCAGCCCCACAGGCTGCCCCTGGCACACATGCCCCCAGGCAGGAGGAGCAGTTATGCACCTATGTCCCAAGCCTGAGAAATAGTCCCAAGGGCCATCCCTGGCAAGCACACCCCCAGGCCAGCTGAGCAACTGTGTGCACATGCTCCTGGTCAGAGTAACAACCCTTAGCATAGCCCCAACACCAGCTCCAAGTTGGCAGACCCGCTGTGGCACACATATGCTCCTGACATGAGAAACAGCCTTGTGAGCCCACCCTCAGCAAAGATGGACCACCGCCACCATAAAGTCTCTCATTCTAGGCCATTGAGACACTTGCATACACGACTAGCATGGATTACAGCTGAAGAAGCTACACAGAATTCATTGCTGCATCCACATAAAACCAAAGCCACCAAAACATATCAAACCCATTCATATGAATAAATCTTTGTCTACCAATGAAAAATTAATTCATACAAGTAAATTACAGTCTCTCAAACCTACTTCATAAAATTGGAAGAGGCAATTTTCAAACCAGATGTATAGAAATCAACCTAGGGACACACCAAACATGAAAAAGTAAGGAAACATAACATGTCTAAAGGAACACAATAATTCAGTAACAGACTCCAACTGCAAGGAAATATATGAAATGCCAGAAAAATAATTCACAGCAATATTCCTAAGAAAACTCAGTGAGATACAAGAGAATACAGCTAGACAATTCCAGAAAATCAAGCAAACAATTCCCAATTTGAATGAGAAATTCAATTAAGAGACAGAGAGCATGAAAAGAACTAAACAGACTACAGCTAAAGAAGTCAATGAGTGAAATGAAAAATACAATTGAGAACTTCACAGACTAGACCAAGGAGAAGAAATAATTTCTAAACTTGGAGATAGGCGAAGAGAGGGAAGGACTTTGTATCATGACTTGAGTGCCAGCTTAGCCACAGTAGAATATAATAGCAGGTAAACTGCTAAGGTTTTTTACTCCAACTCCTGGCTCCTGGACAGCATCTCTGGACACACATAGGGAAACTTGCTGCCCTGAAAAGAAGGGCCTTGGGCAAGGCGCAATGCTGTGCTGGCTTCAAGTCTGACCCAGAGCAGTTCCAGTGGTGGTGACCAAGAGGTCCTTGCATCACCACAATCCCAGTTCCAGGTGGCACAGCACAGAGAGAGAGAGAGACTCCATTTGTTTGGAAGAAAGTAAGGGAAAAGAACAGGAGCCTCTCTGATAACACAGAAAATTATTTGGGATCTTATCCAAGACCACCAAGGTAGTACCTCTTTTTTTTTTTTTTTTTTTTGAGACGAAGTTTTGCTCTTGTTGCCCAGGCCAGAGCGCAATGGCTCAATCTTGCCTCACACAACCTCTGCCTCCCGGGTTCAACTGATTCTCCTGCCTCAGCCTCCCGAGTAGCTGGGATTACAGACATGTGCCACCATACCCAGCTAATTTTGAATTTTCAGTAAAGACAGGGTTAATCCATGTTGGTCAGGCTGATCTTGAACTCCCGACCTCAGGTGATCCTCCTGCCTCAGCCTCCCACAGTGCTAGGATTACAGGCGTGAGCCACCATGCTTGGCCAGGTGGTACCTCTCTTTAAGCATCTGCAAAAACCACAGCATTACTGCTCTTGTGCTCCAAGTGCCTTTGAATACCTAGTAGGCTTTACCAAGGAGGACATATCTCAACATAATAAAAGCCATATATGACAGACCCACGGCTAGTATCATATGGAATGGGGAAAAACCAAAAGACTTTCCTCTAAGATCTGAGACATGACAAGGATGTTCACTTTCACCACTGTTATTCAAAATAGTACTGAAGTCCCAACAAAGAAAAGTCCAGGAGTAGATGGCTGCACTGCTTAATTCTACCAAATCTTTAAGGAAGAAGTAATACCAAGTCTTCTCAAGCTATTAAAAAAATGATGTGAAGGAAATTTTTCCTAACTATTTTATAAGGCCAGTATAACCCTGATATCAAAATCAGGACAACAAAAAATGAAAACTACAGGCCAATATCCCTCATGGACGTAGATGCAAAAACCAATAAATACTAGCAAACTGAATCAAATAGCACATGAAAAAGATTATACACCATAATCAAGTGGGATTTATCACAAGTATGCAAGGATAGTTCAACATAGGTAAATCAACAAATGTGATACGTCACATCAACAGAACGAAGGACAAAAAATTCAGCATCCCTTTATGATAAAAATTCTCAACAAATCTGGTATAGAAGGAAACTACCTTAACACAATCAAGGCTGTATATGTCAAACCCACAGCTAACATCGTACTGAGTGAAGAAAATCTCAAAGTTTTTCCTTTATAAACTGGAACAAGGGTTTCCACTCTCACTCTTATTCAACATAGCACTGAAGTCCTATCCAGAGCAATTAGACAAGATAAAGAAATAAAGGGCATCTAAATTGGAAAGGAGAAAGCCAAATTGTCCCTGTTTGCAGATGACATGATGCTATATACAGAAAAACCTAAAGATTCTACCAAAAACCATTTAGAACTCATCAATGAATTCAGTAAAGTTGCAGGATACACCCTTAACATAAAAATATCAGTAGCATTTCTATATACAATGAAATAGCTGAAAAAGAAATCAAGAAGGCAATCCATTTTTTTGTAGCTACTATTTATAATATTTACAATACAAATTTACAATAGTAGCTACAAAAAATACCTAGGAATAAATTTAACCAAGGAGTTGAAAATCCTTTACAAGGAAAACTATAGAACACGAATGAAAAAAATTGAAAAGGATACATACAAAGAAAAAAAATCCTATGCTCATGGATCAGAAGACTTAATATTGTAAAAATGACAATACTACCCAAAGCAATTTATAGTCAGTGCACTCTTTCTGAAAATGTCAATGACATTCTTCACAGAAATAGAAAAAAAATCCTAAAATTCATATGGAAGCAAAAAGACCCCAAATATAGCCAAAATGATATTGAGTAAAAAGAATAAAGCTGCAGGCATTAGATTACCAGACTTCAAAATGTAACACAAAACTGTAGTAGGCTAAACAGTATGATACTGGCATACAAACAGAAAGATGGACCAATAAAACAGAACAGAGAACCCCCAAATTAATCGATTTTTCTATAGCCAACTGCTTTTTTTTTTTTCTTTTTTGAGACGGAGTGTCACTGTGTTGCCCAGACTGCAGTGCAGTGGTTTGATCTTGACTCATTGCAACTCCGCCTCCCAGGTTCAAGCAATTCTCCTGCCTCAGCCTCCTGAGTAGCTGGGATTACAGGCACCCATCACCATGCTCAGCTAATTTTTGTATTTTTAGTATAGATGGGGTTTTACCATGTTGGCCAGGCTGGTCTCCAACTCCCAAGCTCAGGTGATCCACCTGCCTCAGCCTCCCTAAGTACTGGGATTACAGGTGTGAGCCACCACGCCGAGCCAAGCCAACTGACTTTTGACAGACACCAAGAACATACACTGGGGAAACAAGAATCTCTTCAATAAATGGTGCTGGGAAAACTGAATATCCATATGCTGAAGTATGAAACTAGATGACAATCAACTCAAAATAGTTCAAAGACCTAAATGTAAGACCTGAAACAACAAAACTACTAGAAGAAAATACTTCAGGACATTGGTCTGGGAAATATTTTATGTATAAGACCTCAAAATCACAGTCAACAGAAGCAAAAGTAAATAAATGGGATTATATCAAATTACGTATCTTCTGCACAGCAAAGGAAACAATCAACAGAGTGAACAGAAGACCTACAGGGTGGCAGAAAGTACTGGCAAACTATTCATTGTCGAGGGATTAATATATAAAACATACAAGGAACTCTTAACATCTCAACAGCAAAACAACACCACCACCACCCCACAAACAATCCAATTAGAAAATGGGCAAACAGGCCAGGTGTGGTGGTTCTATAATCTCAGCACTTTGGGAGGCCAAGGTGGGTGGATCACAAGGTCAGGAGTTCAAGTCCAGCCTGGCCAATATGGTGAAACCCTATCTCTACTAAAAACACAAAAATTAGCTGGGTGTCGTGGCATGCATCTGTAATCCCGGCTACTCGGGAGGCTGAGGCAGGAGAATTGCTTGAACCTGGGAGGCGGAGGTTGCAGTGAGCCAAACCACTGCACTCCAGCCTGGTCGACAGAGCAAGATTCCCTCCCCAAAAATAATGATATTTTAAAAAAAGGGAAAATGGACAAATACTCTGAACAGATATTTCTCAAAAGAAGACACAGCAATGGTCAACAAACATATTTAATCACTAATCATCAGGGAAATGCAAATCAAAACCACAATGAAATACCATTTCATCCCATTAGCATGGCTATTATCAGAAAGAGCAAAAAAAAAAAAAAAAAAAAAAAAACATGCTGGTGAGAATGTGGACAAAATACTGTTTATATACTGTTGGTGGGAATGTGACCACCACCTTATATGGAGAAAATAAGGAGGTTCCTCAAAATACTACAAATAGAACTACCTTATGATTTGACAATCCTATTACTGGTACTTTATCCAAAGGAAAGGATATCAGTATATCAAAGGGACATCTGCAGCCCGTCCCCGGCCATGTTTGTTGCAGCACTATTCATAATAGCCAAGATACAGAATCAGCCTTTATGTCCATCTGTGGATAAATGTATAAAGAAAATGTGGTACACATACACAATGGAAATACTATTCAGCCATAAAACAGAAGGAAATCCTATCATTCACGGCACCATGGATGGAACTGCAGGCATCATGTTAAGTGAAATAAGCCCAAACAGAAAGTGAAACACCGCATGTTCTCACTCACATGTGGAGGCTAAGAAAGAGTTGGTCTCATAGAAGTAAAAACTAGAATACAGAATATTAGAGGCTGGGAAAGGCTAGGGAGAATAGAAAGATAAGGAGAGGTTTGTTTAAAAAAAAAACACAAAATTACAGCTAGATAAGAGGAATTCTAACTACAGTAGAATGGCTATATAGTTAACGATAATATATTACACAATTTTAAATAGAAGATATTGTATATTCCCAAGAAATGATAAATGTTTGAGATGATGGATATGCTAATAACCCTGATCTGATCACTATACATTATATGTATCACAACATCTCTATGTGCCCCATAAATATGCACGATTATTATGTGTCAATTAGAAAATGTTTTAAAACAGAGAAAACCAAGAATTTTAAAAAATAAAATCGGCAGGCTAGTAAGACAGTGCTCAGGACTCCAGCCATTACGCCAGTGTTATTAATATTTTAATTCCCATTCTTGGAATACTTTTCCCCATCTTTCCACCATCCATCATCACTTTGATAAACATAAAAGTTCTCAAATCACCCCAGAGATTCTGAGTCCCTCTTAGTAGAAGATGAGAGGGCAGGGGCAATTTGCCCCTTCCCCAGAAAAAAAAAAAATCACAGTATCTTTTTCAGTCAGGAAGATTTCATTGAGTAATAGCTGGTGTTATAAAAATACATTTTTTATTTCCCCAAAATTAGCAATACATTGTATACTTCTCTAACTACATCTCCCTCCTCCTGTAACAGGAAGAAATACCAAGCCAAGAAATCTTAAATTTATCTGTCTTTAATTCTCTCTACAAGAAGTTAGTAAAACTGATCATTAATCTATACAACATTTAAAAATTCAAAACAAAGCCACAATTTCATTAAAATGTACCTCTTTATTCATGTCCATTTTTACTGGGCCCTAGAAACTCCACATAATCTAAATGGTTGGGCTAGGATTCAGATACTGTTCTAGGTTAGCTTGACACTGTGCATCTCAAAAGATGTTACTAAGTTTTAGGTAATACCAAGTTCATACTTCATTAGAATAAAATTTTTAGTAGTAAAAATTTTGCTAGCAAGTTTCAGATTTTTAACTTTGTTTCTGGACAAACTGTCATCTATGAATTCTAAGCTCATGATATTTACCACATGGGAGTCCCACTTCCCCCTTCCCGTGAAATACCAGTAATGTGATACTTGTTGGAATCCCATTAGATTGTGCACTAAGTAAGTATATAAGTAAGGCAGACCTATAAAGCATTCCTAGCTGCAAAAATTTAAACTGCGATCAGTTCGTTCAGCATAAGAAGGGGTATACATTCACTGTAATATTTGGAAATGCAGTTTAGTTATTTAAAATCTACACCTACATGTTTCACAACTTTCTGGGAAATTCAGGATACTGTTCTTTTTGATGATCACATGTACAAACTCAAACTCATGGCAATTAACTTTGTCTTAGAGTGAACAGTCTCTGTGTCCACTATATACATAGACAACATTATCTCATTTTATCTTGAAAGAGATTAGAAATAGAATATTTAGCCATTGTTTTATGAAATACTTTATCATTGTATTAGACCTCAATAATTTCCATTTCATAATGGAAGTAGAATTTACTAACATACAATACTCATATCAAATAGGCTACCTTTTATTCACATAGAATCAATGATAATCATCATTCATCAAGAACAAAAAAGATGTTATTTTTAAGAAGTTTAATAGTAGCTTGGCAAAAATATCTTTCATTTGTTTTCTTTTTTTATCTCCCCTCACATAAAGTTTTTGTTTTGTTTTGTTTTAGAGACAGGGTCCTGCTCTGTCCCCGAGGTTGGAGTGCAGTGGCATAATCATAGTTCACTGCATTCTTGAACTCCTGGGCTGCAGCCATCCTCCCAAGCAGTTGGGTCTATAGGCGCACACCACCACATCCAGCTATTTAAAAAATTTTTTTGTAGAGACAGGGTCTCACTAAATTGCCATGGCTGGTTTCAAACTCCTGGCCTCAAGTGATCCTCCTGCCCTGGCTTCCCAAAGCGCTAGGATTACAGGCTTGAGCTACCATACCTGGCCACTCATAAGATTTTTAAGAACCAAGACCACATTTAGTCCGTGTCCCTGGTACTTAAGCAAAGGTTCTGGCATATGATTAACAACTGTTAAATGAAATAAACAGTTCTATTAAAAACCATCTAGTGTGCCATACTCTATAATGCTTCTAAAATGCTGGTAAATATATTATACAATAAAGTGTGTTAAAACATTCAGCCATTTCATTATCTAAGAAAGAAAACAGAATATTCCCTTTGTGGCTGAATAAACTTTTAGAGACAGTGATATACCAGTTGTCATACCAGTGATATACTGAAATATAAACATTTATACCCAATCTGCTTTAATTAAAAAATCATTTTATGTATTTCAAAAAATTTACTTTAAAAGTGACTCAAGTACACCAGAATCATGATATTCTGGTATGTACTGTAAGCTCTTGGAGCAGGTAAACAGGGTCAAAGAATATACAAAGGTCTCAAGTATTACTGCTAACAATTTTGAAAACTTGTAAGAAAGGCTTTTCTTAACAGAATGGCTGGATTGTCTGAAATTGGGAGGTTAACTTAAAAAATACAAAATGTATGCCAAAAGAAAGGTTCTGAAATACGAGGTTCTGAAATATGAGGAAGGTTCTAACACTGTAGAGTAGCAGTTCTCAAACTTTTTGTGCATAGATGCTTTCATAATTTAAAAACATTACTGAAGAACCCAGGAAGCTTTTATTTATATAGGTTATGTCAATTGATATTTACCATATTAGAAATTAAAACTGAGAATTAAAAAATATTAATTTATTTTAAAATAATACATGTATGGCATGTTAATATAAATAATACATTTTTGTGAAAAAGCTGTATTTTCTGAAACAAAAACTTTTTAAATTAGAGTGGTGCTGTTTTACATTTTATAAGTCTCTTTCATATCTGCGTCTGCATTCAATCTGTTGTGATACCATAATGGCATAGAGCTTCTAGAAAACTCCACTGTATATTCATGAGAGTGAAAAGGTAAATATTATTCTAGCATTATTTTAAAAGTAATTTTGATCTCATTGACTCCCTGAAAGGGTCTTGGGGATCTCTAGTAAGTCCCTGAAACTCACTTTGATACCTCCTGGCACAGAGGTTAAAATAACACATTCTAGACTCAAAGTGCCTAGGTCTGAATCCTAGCTCCTTTTTTAATTAGCTATGTGAACTTCGGCATATCACTTAACTTCTCCAGGACTCAATTTCCTTATCTGTAAAATGAAGGTTAATTATAGCACCTACATTGGAGGAACCATTGTATAAATTAAACAATTCATTTCAAGAGCTTGGCCTGGTATATAATGATATTGGATAATAATACGATAGCTAAGATTAAAATATCTATTACATTGTAAGAATTATGGTATTTGTCTGGACCATGTCTGTTCCATGTCTGGAACATAGCAGGTACTAAAATTTTTGTCAGTAAATGAATGAGCGAATGGATGAATGGCTGTTCACACACAATGACTGCATTCCCATCCCAAGAGTGATATAATTTTTCTCTATTTCTAAGTTGTAGTAGCATGGGTAACGACTGCCAAGAATGCTCAAATCTAAACAAATTAACCACTGGTAGTTTAGTAGGCAGGGAAAAGATGTGTGATCACATGAAGGGCAGATGATGTAACAGTGACTATTTAAGCAGGAGATTGTTTAGCAATACATCTTCAGAGAGATTTGCAACCTGCAGTTTAGGTGGGTTCCTTGATTATAATTATTCTGTACACATGCTATATGGGGAAGCAGGAAGAAAGAAAGAAAACCAGCTTTTATTAAGTATCTACTCTATGCCAGACATGATTTTGAAGTAGGGATTTTTATCCCCAAGCTTTAAAGGAGAAACCAAGACTCAGGCAATTTATATAACTTTGCTTGTGGGCATAGAGCTAATACTTGACAAAGCCAAGAAGGGCCTGGATTTTTCCTGCTTTGTTTCTTGCACTATCTCTAAAATTTTTTATAGAGCTTTGTTTAATTCCTTGCAAATTATATACCTTAATAAATGCTTACAGGATAAAAATGGCAGATTGTGTCCCAACAAAAAAGGCAGATGCTTAAAAGATTACACCATGGAAACAAAGGATATTATGCTGCAAGCAGGTCATTGCTACCACAGACAGACAACTCTATTTTGGCTACACGAACTCTTTAAGAGAAGTTAAGATAAAATCATCTCTTGCACTGCTGTTCCTTTACCAGATCCATCAATCAGTGCTTCCTTTTTCATGAGTCTGGTGACAGTCTATATTTTGGATCTTCACTTTTCTTGTGAAGGCTCCTATGTACATGTAAAAGTTACTAAATAAAATTTGTATGCTTTTCCCTTGGTAATTTGTCTTTTGGTAGTATCATGTACAGTGCCACAGTCAGAAAATGTAGAAGGGGTAGAGGAAAAAGTTTTTGCCTCCCCTACAGAGCTCATGAGACATACAGATGGAGATACAGAGAAGGAAGACAGATATGAAGGCTAACGGTGAGCAGTAAAGCAACAGGCTGTGCACTATGCTACAACACTAGAAGGGCTATGCTCAGAATGGAGCAGACAAGGTTACAGCACTCACAGCATTATGTGATTATGTGCTTACTTAGTTTAACTCCAAATATATTATTATTAATATACAATTAATCTTCCTATCAATCCTACAAGACAGGTTCTTGTACCCATCTTACAGACGAGGAAACTGAAGCATAAAGAATATAAACACTTGTCCAATGTCACACAGCCACACAGCCAGGAAGTAACAGAGCTGGAATCTGAACCAGGCAGTCAGGCCTTACACACTCTGCTACACTGATACTGACAAACATTTCAGAAAAAAATGTTTATATGATAAAATACATAAATAAGAAAAAAGACATAATACTACCACTTATAGGAGACCACCGTTTACATTTTAGTATACTTCCTTCCAGTCTTTCTCAATAACCCTCATCTCATCCCTAAATATGCAATTTTCTAACCTACTTTTTAACTTTTAAGGTATAATTTCCCAAGTTATTGAAATTCTATCCTCTCATCATGTTAATACCTATAATATTTCTTCAAAGTGATGTACACAATATACTCAACCAATGCCTTAGCGCTGGACATTCATGTTCTCAATTTCTCACTATACAGTTGGACCTTCATATCTGTGGGTTCCACATCTATAGATTCAACCAGTTGCAGATTGAAAATATGGGGAAAAATGGATGGTTGCAACCGTACTGAACACATACGGACTTTCTCTTTGTCATTATTCCCTAAACAATATAGTATAACAAATATTTACATAGCATTGACATTGTATTAGTTATTATAAATAATCTAGAGATGATTTAAAGTATGTGAGAGGACATGCATTGGTTAAATGTAAATACTACACCATTCTATATAAGTGACCAAAGCATCCATGGATTTTGGTATCTGTGGGGTGTCCTGGAACCAATCCTACACAGATACTGAGGGACGACTGTCATTTCAAAACAATATGTATAGTCAAATTACAATTAAAACTTTAATAAATAAAACCTCAGTGCAACTTTTTTCTAGAAATAACTTCTAAAACATATTTGATTTAAATAAAACATTATTTCTAAAACTAACAGGATAAGTTAACAGAATAAACAACTGCAGCTTAAAAACAAATAGCTGCTTAGTTTGGGCAGTTATCTTTAAACAATAATAGATAATTTAAATTCATAAAAATGGCAAATTTCCCTTCATTTGGACTGGCAATTAATATTTTCAGTTTTACCTGATTAATAAACATTCTATTAAGTTTTTCCAAAATAAGCAAAATTCAGTCAGTCATTTTTCTGATACTATTTTATTTGAGTGAAATACTGTATAGAAAAAGAAGGCACAAAAATTTTAACGTCTAGGGTTGATGGCTCATGCATGTAATTCTAGCATTTTTGGAAGCAGAGGTGGGTGGATCACTTGAGCCCAGGAGTTTGAGACCAACCTGGATATCATACGGAGTCCCCATCTTTACAAAATATAAAAAAATCAGCAGGGCATGGTGATGCATGGCTGTAGTCCCAGCTACTTGGGAGGGTAAGGTAGGAGCACCGCTTGAACCAAGGAGTTTAAGGCTGCAGCAAGCTGTGTTTGTACCACTGCACTCCACTCTGGGTGACAGAGTGAGACCTCATCTCAAAACAAATAAATAAATAAAATACATGATTTCACTTGAACTTTAATTTTTTAAGCTTATTTTTAAAGTATGTTTGTATGTTATGTGTGAGTTTTTTTCTAGTACAATTTGACATATGTAATTCTAAAAGTCCCCTTATTAGTTGCATTGCTTCATACATAGGAAACTGAAAAACAATACTGAAAATTAAGAACCCCCCTCCACCCCAAGAAAAAACCCAAACAAGAATAGCTGTTGCTTATAGAACTGTTTGGCAAGGAATCTCTTTCCAAAAGCAAAAAACGAAATTATTTGTTATAACATTTCTATTTGTTAAGCGCACAACAGGAAGATGAGTAAATTATAATATCTATCACCAATAAGCCTTCTTTGAATATTAATTGACTCTAACCATAATTGATAACCTAAGCCAACAGTACATTCTGCTACAATTCCAAGTTCAAAAGGTTAATTATGGCCTGGCCACAGGCTCATCCAGAAACCTGAAACTGATTGCTATATGCCTTCCTAATGAAGATGTACTGCATGTATTATAGGAGCATAGTGGTAAATGACTGGGACCTCCAACATCAATGCAGCGAGCATGCATTAACCTTCACCATATCAATTTAACTGTCATTTGCACAGTTTATATCCTACAAGGTCTTTTTATTCTATGAGAAAGAAAGCATCTGATAACCATATTTCCCTTGTAAGGCAAAATTTTCCTTTTCATTCTAATAAATAAAGAAATCAATAATAGTAAGTCAATTCAAACTATGTTATGAATTAACAACACCCAGGAAAGTTAAGAAGACATCAGAGTCATGATAGGTGTTTCTCATTTGTCACCAAAATCTTTAATTTGCATGTAGATTTACTGCCCTAGCACAGAGGGCATGAGGAAAGTATCAGCATCTTTTCTTTCTTAGAGACACTTACACAGCTTGCTTTCTTACTTACAGGCCAAGAAAAAAAAAATGGCAGGCTGAACTATAAGCATCCACTCACAAATAAGAGCAATTGAGGAAACTTTGTTGCTTGCACTCAACACTCACTGCCAGTCTGAGGAACAACAGGAACTAGGGATGCTCTAGAACAGAATTGTAGGGACTAAGATCTTCAATACAGTATAGTTCTGAACATATCATGTGACACTAACTAGCAACAAACTAATTCCTTTGATACCAGGCAACAGGCTGATAATGTAATGGCTGTGTTCTTTACTATCTGTGTGGCCTTTCAACAAACCACAGAGCCCTCTGTTTTTCTCCTGTAAAATGAGAATAATAATTCCTGCTTTGTCTATCTTATAAAGTAAAAGTTTTCAACCATGGCTACACACCATAAACATGTTGAACTCAAACAACAACAACAACAACAACAACAAAGATATCTGGGTCCTAAACCCCAAGAAATTTTGACCTAATTGGTTAAGGATGGGGCCCAAGTATGGGTATTTTTTGGTGGCTGTTCATAAAAAATTCTAATTTTACTTTTTAAACTTTTAGTTATATAAATGCTCAAACATATACAAACATAATGGAAACATATTACCAACTCTCAGTGATTAGCAATATTTTGCAAATCTTTTATCATCTATTTCCCCACCCCCCAACATTAAAAAAATTTCCATTGGGACATTTTATAGCAAATCCACACTTATTTTTACAAAACTTCCTCATGTGATTATATTGTAAAACCAGTATTGAGAACCATGTGAAGATTTTGAAAAAACTTTTCCAAGTTACGAAGTTAACAATAAAGACAAATCGATGCCCAAATGTATCAGGATCCAAGTCTGACTTGATTGACCAAGTCAGCAGAATAACATATTTAGTTTAATGAATACTACTTCAATCATTTTCCTCCTCTGAACTGACTAGTTTCTTCACAAAACAGACCCTCTAACTGATAGGCTACCTAGTGCAAAAAAGTTACATCCAGAAAAATCTCATTCTTCTCTAACGCCCAGTATTCTCATTTTATTCTCCTATCTTATAGTTCTTCAAACATGTTGCTCTCTCAACCTGGAAAAATTTACCCCCTTCCCCTCCTACCCTCCATCTACCTAGCCAACGCCCACTTCATCTTCAAGGCAATAGACATCAATATCGTGAACACTTCTGACTCCTCTCTCCTGTCTGTCTTACCTTCCCCAAGCCTGAGGAAAGTACTCCTCTTAAGGGCTGCTGTAACCTTGTGTTTACCTCAGTCACAGTACCATTTTTTGTCAGTCTCACCAATGAGTACAGGATTCTTAAAGATAGTGGTTATTTCACACTGGATCTATTCTACCATGGTCACCCAATTTATGAATATTTCCATTTTCAAAACTGTATGTTGGCCACTTTCTCTAACAAACAAATTAGGTTTGCTCAACAATTTGCTTACCCAGCTTACTAACGTCTATAACAATTTACCCCTTGCAGTGCACCTCAATTGATGGCCTAAAGCAATAATCAGGGGTGACTGATTCACTGACATAAAACAAATAAATATAAGAATGTATAATAAATCCTAATAACATTTTTTCCAACAATACCCCCAACAACCTCAGAATGGTCTGCTGCAGAGAACCTTGGTTTCTGTATCAGACTAATGTCTAAAAAAACTGACTCTAAAAATATAGGCTTTTGCAAGTCAAAGATATAAGACAGAAATTTTTTTTTTTTTTTTCTTTTTGAGACAGGTTCTCACTCTGTCACCTAGGCTGGAGTACAGTGGTGTGATCACAGTTCACCGGAACTTCAAACTCCTGGGCTCAAGTGATTCTCTTATTTCAGCCTCTTAAGTAGCCAGTACTACAGGGTGTATGCCACCAAACCCACCCAACTAATATTTTAATTTATTTTTTTTTGTAGAGACAGGTTTTTGCTATGTTCCCTGGGCTGGTCTTGAACTCCCGGGCTTAAGTGATCCTCCTGCCACGGCCACCTAAAGTGTTGGGGATTATAGGTGTGAGCCACCATGCCAGTCCCAGGAAAATTTTTTAAATAAAGAAAATTGTTTTATCCTCTCCAAAAGTTTAAATTTAAAGGTACTCACAACATGTTAAGAAGCAAAGTTTATTAATGTACAATATATAATAAAGGCCATCATTTATATATATACACTCCCTCTGATTATTTTCCAACGACTTTTCCCTGGTTTAGGGGACCACTAGAAAAATGAAATCACCATATTCAAAGATGATAATAATATTTGTAATAGCTGACAACAACAACAGAAACATCCAATTTTAACTAACTCTAAACAAGCATCTTCTATATGCAAGTTATTGAGCTAAGCATATTATCTCTATCCCCACATTAGCCCTATAAGGTAAGTATTATTATTTCCATTTTATGGCAAAAGTGAAGCTTAGAGAGGTTCTTTAGGCAAAAGAAATTTGCCTAAAGAAAAAGAGCCAGTTAGTAGCATGACTGAGACTAAGTTTGTCTAACTACTTAGTTCAAGCTCTTGACCACTAATATTACTCAAAAGCAAAGATAATCCTCCTAACAGGTCATTTCTGTTCTGTGGAAAATAGTTCAGAGGTATAACTGTTACTCACCCATTGATGTAATGTGGCAATGAAGCAGAAATAAAAAGGCAACATTGTGGATAGTCTTATATTTCATCCTCTACATGAAAACTATTTTGACTATTGCATTTATGTTCTCTTTCTGGGTGAATGAATTGCAGGGTGCTGAAAAATCAAGCTCATAACTGACATATGTAAGATGATTAAAGAGTACAGGCCAGGCGCGGTGGCTCACCCCTGTAATCCCAGCACTTTGGGAGGATGAGGCGGGTGGATCACCTGAGGTGATACCCAGGCAAACAGGGTCTGGTGTGGGCCTCCAGCAAACTCCGGCAGACCAGCAGCAGAGGGGCCTGACTGTTAGAAGGAAAACTAACAAACAGAAAGCAATAGCACCAACATCAAAAAAAAAAAAAAAAAAAAAAAAGACGACCAAGCAAAAACTCCTTCAGAAGGTTACCAACATCAAAGACCAAAGGTACATAAATCCATGAAGATGAGGAAAAAAACAGCACAAAAAGGCTGAAAATGCCAAAAACCTGAATGCCTTTTCTCCTCCAAAGGATCACAACTCCTTGCCAGCAAAGGAGCTAAAGTGGACAGAGAATGAGTTTGATGAATTGACAAAAGGAGGCTTCAGAAAGTGGGTAATAACAAACTCCTCTGAGCTAAAGGAGCATGTTCTAATCCAATGCAAGGAAGCTAAGAACCTTGATAAAAGGTTAGAGGAATTGCTAACTGGAATAACCAGTTTAGAGAAGAACATAAATGACCTGATGGGGCTGAAAAAAATAGCATGAGAAGTTTGTGAAGCATACACAAGTATTAACAGCCAAACCGATCAAGCGGAAGAAAGGATATCAGAGACTGAACATTGACTTAATCAAATAAAGTGTGAAGACAAGATTAGAGAAAACAGAATGAAAAAGAACGAACAAAGCCACCAAGAAATACGGGACTATGTGAAAAGACCAAACCTACATTTGATTGGTGTACTGGAAAGTGACGGGAAGAATGGAACCAAGTTGGAAAACACACTTCAGCATATTATCCAAGAGAACTTCCCCAACCTAGCAAAACAGGCCAACATTCAAATTCAGAAAATACAGAGAACACCACAAAGATACTCCTTGAGAAGAGTAACCCCAAGACACATGATCGTCAGATTCACCAAGGTTGAAATGAAGGAAAAAATGTTAAGGGCAGACAGAGAGAAAGGTCAGGTTACCCACAAAGGGAAGCCCATCAGGCTAACAGCAGATCTCTCGGCAGAAACCCTACAAGCCAGAAGAGAGTGGGGGCCAATATACAACATTCTTAAAGACAAGAAATTTCAACCCAGAATTTCACAACCAGCCAAACTAAGCTTCATAAGTGAAGGGAAATAAGATCCTTTACAGACAAGCGAATGCTGAGGGATTCTGTTACCACTAGGCCTGCCTTACAAGAGTTCCTGAAGGAAACACTAAATATGGAAAGGAACAACCAGTATCAGCCGCTGCAAAAACAAATCAAAATATAAAGACCGTCGACACTGAAGAAACTGCATCAACTAATGGGCAAAATAACAGCTAGCATCATAATAACAGGATCATATTCACACATAACAATATTAACCTTAAATGTAAATGGGTTAAATGCCCAAATTAAAAGGCACAGATGGAAAATTGGATAAAGGGTCAAGACTCATCAGTGTGCTGTATTCAGGAGACCCATCTCACATGCAAAGACACACATAGGCTCAAAATAAAGGGATGGAAGAAGATTTACCAAACAAATGGAAAGCAAAAAAAGAGCAGGGGTTGCAATTCTACTCTCTGATAAAACAGACTTTAAACCAACAAAGACAAAGAAGTGCATCACAATAATAAAGATCAATGCAACAAGGAGAGCTAACTATATTAAATATATATGCACCTAATACAGGAGCACCCAGATTCATAAAGCAAGTCCTTAGAGAACTAAAAAGAGACTTACACTGCCACACAATAATAATGGGAGACTTTAACACCCCACTGTCAATATTAGACAGATCAATGAGACAGAAAATTAACAAGGATATTCAGGACTTGAACTCAGCTATGGACCATGCAGACGTAATAGATAGCTACAGAACTCTCCACCCCAAATCAACAGAATATACATTCTTCTCAGCACCACAGAGACCTTATTCTAAAATTGATCACATAATTGGAAGTAAAACACTCCTCAGCAAATGCAAAATAACAGAAATCATAACAGTTTCTCTGAACACAATGCAATCAAATTAAAACTCAGGATTAAGAAACTCACTCAAAACTACACAACCACATGGAAACTGAACAACCTGCTCCTGAATGACTACTGGGTAAATAACGAAATTAAGGCAGAAATAAATAAGTTCTTTGAAACCAGTGAGAACAAAGACATAACATCCCAGAATCTCAGACACAGCTAAGGCAGTGTTTAGAGGGAAATTTACAGCACTAAATGCCCACAGGAGAAAGCTAGAAAGATCTAAAATTGACACCCTAACATCACAATGAAAAGAACTAGAGAAGCAAGAACAAACAAATTCAAAAGCTAGCAGAAGACAAGAAATAACTAAGATAAGAGCAGAACTGAAGGAGATAGAGACACAAAAAACCCTTCAAAAAATCAGTGAATCCAGGACCTGATTTTTTGAAAAGATTAACAAAATAGATAGACTGCTATTCAGACTAATGAAGAAAAGAGAGAAGAATCAAATAGACACAATAAAAAATGATAAAGGGGATATCGCCGCTGATCCCACAGAAATACAATCAACCATCAGAGAATACTATAAACACCCCTACACAAGTAAACTAGAAAATCTAGAAGAAATGGATAAATTCCTGGACACATACACCTTCCCAAGACTAAACCAGGAATAAGTCAAATCGCTGAATAGACCAATAACAAGTTCTGAAATTGAGGCAGTAATTAATAGCCTATCAACCAAAAAAAGCCCAGGACCAGACGAATTCACAGCCAAATTCTACCATAGGTACAAAAGGGAGCTGGTACCATTCCTTCTGAAACTATTCCAAACAACAGAAAAAGAGGGACTAATGAGGCCAGCATCATCCTGATACCAAAACCTGGTAGAGACACAACAAAAAAAGAACATTTCAGGCCAATATTCCTGATGAACATCGATGCGAAAATTCTCAATAAAATACTGGCAAACCGAATCCAGGAGCATATTAAAAAGCCTATCTACCACAATCAACTCAGCTTCATCCATGGGCTGCAAGACTGGTTCAACAAATGCAAATCAATAAATGTAATCCATCACATAAACAGAACCAATGACAAAAACCACATGATTATCTCAATAGATGCAGAAAAGGCCTTTGATAAAATTCAACACCCCTTCATGCTAAAAACACTCAATAAATTAGGAATTGATGGAACATATCTCAAAATAATAAGAGCTATTTATGACAAACCCACAGCCAATATCATACTGAATGGGCAAAAGCTGGAACCATTCCCTTTGAAAATTGGCACAAGACAAGGATGCCCTCTCTCACCACTCCTATTCAACATAGTATTAGAAATTCTGGCCAGGGCCACCAGGCAACAGAAAGAAATAAGGGGTATTCAAATAGGAAGAGAGGAAGTTAAATTATCTTTGTTTGCAAATGACATGAGTGTATATTTAGAAAACCCCAACATCTCAGTCCAAAATCTCCTTAAGCCGAAAAGAAACATCAGCAAGTCTCAGGATACAAAATCAATGTGCAGAAATCACAAGCGTTCCTATACACCAATAATAGAGAGCCAAATCATGAGCAAACTCTCATTCACAATTGCTACAAAGAGAATACCTAGGAATACAACTTACAAAGGATGTGAAGGACCTCTTCAAGAAGAACTACAAACCACTGCTCAAGGAAATAAGAGAGGACACAACCAAATGGAAAAACATCTCAAGGTCATGGATAGGAAGAATCAATATCGTGAAAATGGCCATACTGCCCAAGTAATTTATAGATTCAACACTATTCCCATCAAACTACCATTGACTTTCTTCACAGAATTAGGAAAAACTACTTTAAATTTCATATGGAAACAAAAAAGGGCCCATATAGCCATGACAATCCTAAGCAAAAAGAACAAAGCTGGAGGCATCATGCTACCTGACTTCAAACTATACTGCAAGGCTACTGTAACCAAAACAGCATGGTACTGGTACCAAAACAGAGACATAGATCAATGGAATAGAACAGAGGCCTCAGAAATAACACCACACATCTACAACTATCTGATTTTTAACAAACCTGACAAAAACAAGCAATGGGGAAAAAATTCCTTATTTAATAAATGGTGTTGCAGAAAACTGCAACTGGACCCCTTCCTTATACCTTATACAAAAATTAACTCAAGATAGATTAAAGATTTAAACATAAGACCTAAAACCATAAAACCCTAGAAGAAAACCTAGGCAATACCATTCAGGACATAGGCATGGGTGATAACTTCATGACTAAAACACCAAAAGCAACTGCAACAAAAGCCAAAATTGACAAATGGGATCTAATTAAACTAAAGAGCTTCTGTATAGCAAAAGAAACTATCATCAGAGTGAACAGGCAAGCTACAGAATGGGAGAAAATTTTTGCAATCTATCCATCTGACAAATGGTTAATATCCAGAATCTACAAAGAACTTAAACAAATTTACAAGAAAAAAATGAACAATGCTACCAAAAAGTGGGCAAAGGATACGAACAGACACTTCTCAAAAGAAGACATTTATGTGGCCAACGAATATATGAAAAGCAGCTCATCATCACTGGTCATTAGAGAAATGCAAATCAAAACCACAATGAGATACCATCTCATGCCAGTTAGAATGGCCATCATTACAAAGTCATGAAACAACAGATGCTGGAGAGTATGTGGAAAAACAAGAATGCTTTTATAATGTTGGTAGGAGTGTAAATTAGTTCAACCACTGTGGAAGACAGTGTGGCAATTCATCAATGATCTAGAATCAGAAATACCATTTGACCCAGCAATCCTGTTACTGGGTATATACCCAAAGGATTACAAATCATTCTAGTACAAAGACACACACGTATGTTTACTGCAGCACTATTCACAATAGCAGAGATTTGGAACCAACCCAAATGCCCATCAATGATAGACTGGTTAAAGAAAATGTGCCACATATATACCATGGAATACTATGCAGCCATAAAAAAGGATGAATTCATATCATTTTCAGGGACATGGATGAAGCTGGAAACCATATTCTCAGCAAACTAACACAGGAACAGAAAACCAACACCACATATTCTCACTCATAAGTGGGACTTGCCCTATGAGAACACATGGACACAGGGAGGGGAATATCACGTACTGGGGCCTGTCAGGGAGTGTGGGGCAAGGGGAGGGATAGTATTAGGAGAAATACCTAATGTAGATGACTGGTTGATGGGAGAAGCAAACCACCATGGCACGTGTATACCTATGTAATAAACCTGCATGTTCTGCACATGTATCGCAGAACTTAAAGTATAATAATAATAAAAAGAGTACATACAGGTTAAAGTTTTGCCGCTTAGTAGCTACGAGACTACTGATATACTTAATTTCAGACACCCATTTTATTTTCTCTAAAATGAGGAAAATAATTTATAGACTTATTTACTCATTCAGTGTTTATCTAACTGTATACACTTATTAAACATATAGTTAATTAGAGAGATTATGTAGATGAAAACCCAAAGCTGTGCTCTAAGGATTTTATGGTCTAACAGACATTTCTGAAGATTAAATTACATATTAACATCTAGAATTTGATACATAAGAAGCTCTCAGCGACCACTATTTGCTTTCAAACTTCTCCTACGTTTCCTCAATGAGATTATTAGATGAAAAATTATAGGGATATGGTATTCTAAATTTTTATAAACCTAACAGATACCTTGACTAAAGGAAGGGACAAGCTAAAGAGAAGACACTAAAAATGGAGGTAACGTGACTCAAATTTCTTCCCTCCACTACTTACTCATAGCCTGGAACAATTTCAGCATTAGATTCAGAAAATCATCGAGGGAAAATTCTTATAACCTCCTTGAAGAAGACATAAAATCTTTTTGTAAAACATAAGTATAAAAAACACAAATTCAAGAATCACAAACTTTAGTTACATGGTCACTATCAACACTGAATGATTTCAGCCAAAACCATTATAATCCTTTTTGTATTAAGATGATTTTCTTAAAGTTCTACCATATACTTACAATTTTCTCTAAGATCTTAGAAACATCCCTCCACCCCTTCTTCACAGAGTTGTTGTTGTTGTTGTTGATGATGATTAAGCAGGCTTTAAAGGACATACCAGATCTTCAGAAAAGTTAATAAGAACTAGCTCCTTCTTTACAGACAGATATAAAAAAGGTCCTATCCTGGTTATATTATTATTTTCCTAAATTTACTCTTTCTCTGTAAGTTTCAACATTTCCCCCAAATACTCAAAGTCAAGTTATTTTGTAATTTATTATCCTAATCTTTTTATCTTATCTTTTGGTAGGCAGTATCTCTCTAGATCTACTGTGTATTACAGTTGTTTTAAAAATCCCTCTTTGCCAACAACGATCAAATTTGCACATTTGATTCCATTTATTAGGATGTGCTACCTAAATATTTACTGCCTATGTAGCAGATGAATTCAACATTCTTACAAAGCATTTCTCCTCGGATTTTCTCTCACTTCACTTCTATCGCCAATAACACATTCAATTCAATGACTTCATTAGTGACTTTTGCTTCAAATCCTTTTTGGAAGACAGACAACAAGAAGTTAATATGCATGATATGGCAACACAGTCTCTTTCCTTAAAGGATTACTTGGTCACTTTATACTTTATAATCATAAAGTATATAATGCTTTGATGATAGACACATTGTTTTTATATGCATTTCACATTACAGTTGACCTTTCAATAATGCAGGTTGGAACTGTGCAGGTCCACTTAAATGCAGATATTTTTCAATAAAAGTTACACCAAGTGGGCCTGCCACTTCTTCCTCCCCTTCCACCTTCTTGGCTTACTCCTTCTGCCTCTGCCACCTCTGAGACACTAAGACCAACCCCTTCTCATCCTCCAGCATCCTTGACACAAAGATGATGAAAATAAAGACCTTTGTGATGACCTACTTCCACTTAATGAACAGTAAATATATTTTCTCTTCATGATTTCTTCTCTAGCTTGCTTTATTGTAAGGGCATAGTACACAATACATATAACACTAAAATATGTGTTAATTGTTCATTTTATTCATAAGGCTTTCAGTCAGCAGTAGGTTATTAGCAGGTAAGTTTTTGGGGAGTCTAAAGTTATGCTCAGATTTTTGACTGTGTGGGTGTGTGTTGGGGGGTGTCAGTTCCTCTAACTCCTGTGTTGTTCAAGGGTTAACTATATTTCATCTGATCTTTATACAATCCACGGAAATAGAAAGGGCAGTAAACATGTCCATTTTGTACTGAAGAAAACTAAGGCCCAGAAAGCTTACAACCTTCCAAAGCTCACTGGACTACTATAACCCTTCTGAATTTCCATTCATTTGTTTATCAGGATAAACAACAGAGTTCCTTTGGTAGGCTATAAATCTAATACAAGATTGAAAGAATTGTCCTTTCTTTTTGATTTCCTTACAGTAGCCAGTAATGTCCTACATTAAGTTCAACTCCAAGATGATAAAACAGAAAAGATTGACAACAGCCATATAAAGTCCATAGCCTATTTCTGTACCTGTTGTGATCCTCTCTTCTCCACAAACCAGTCTAAACATGATTAAAGTTGTCACAACAAGTACATTAAAGGGAAAGACAAAAATATAGAGTAAAATAATATAAGATGGCATTACAAACTATTCAGTGAGAATGTATTTAGAATAAAATCTTAAAACTATTAGGAAAAAGTAAAATTAAATCATCACAAGTCTCTTAGTCCGTTTTCTGTTGCTGTAACAGAATACCACGGACTAGGTAAGTTATAAAGAAAAGAGATTTATTTGGCTCACTGTTTCGGAGGCTGGGAAGTCCAAGAATATGGTACCAGCATCTGACAAGGGCCTTTCTACTATGTCATAACATGTTGGAATGGCAAGCAAACACCAAGAGAGACTAAGAGAGAGGCACCAGGGATTGGACTTACTTTATTCAACCCAATCACCTCTTATTAGATCCCACCTCCTAACACTATTGCATTGGGATGAAATTTCAAACACACAAACTTTGGGGGAACATAGTCAAATCACAGCCAACAGGTAAAAGAAAAAAAGTAGGGACAGAATACTGAAAACTTGCCAATATGAGTAAATTAAGACTGGCAATTAGATAGCACAAAATGAATGCATTCCTCTTCGGAAAATTGCAGATACTACCATATAGCAAGATCAGCCAGATAGCAAACTCTTCCATAATTCCTTTACATGAAGAGAACACACTTCTGAAAGATCAGAGGAATCAATGGTAGGAGACAGGCTTAGGTGGGAATAGAAAAAGTTAAGAACATTTTTATTCTCAGACGCATAGAGAGCTTCTATTGTTATTTAAAGGATGTGTTTCTAGGGAATAGGAAAATATTGGGAGCCTCCTCCCAATATTTTTTGTCCTCAAAGGACAAATCCACCTTAAATACATAGATCATTATATAAAAATAATGATGATAATAATGAGAAAAATTAAAGGTTCAATTTATAGAAGCATTTTCAGAATGCCAGGCACTGGGCATTTTACTGACATAATCATCAATCTTCATAACTTTGCAACACAAATAGTATTGGCCTTATTTTTACTAGAGAAAATGTACTCTTAGAGTTGAGCTCATCTAGTGACTTGCCTCAGGCATTAAACCTCTCATCATGCAACACACACAATTAAAACGCACACTAGTTGGCTGCCACCACCAGACCCTGCCACAATCTGATGACTGTTATCTTCCATTAAATAAAAAAGCACAAAGCCGCACAAAGGAGTTAGTTGGTGCTTTCATTCTTGGTCTGTTTCAGAACCTGAGTCTCCTTTTTAGGTAGGCATGTTTCCACAGAGCTAACAAATATCAAGATACATTGCATGTTGGTAAACTGTACTTTCAAGGCAACAGACTTCCTACCTTTAACACAGTTTTTCCTACCTAATGATTATTTTTAAAAACTATGCACTCTTTAAAGTAAAATAACATTAGCTACCATTTATGGGGCAACTTACCAGGAGCCAGGCACTGTGTTCAGTATTTTATATTCATTACCTCAATTAATGGGAATCCAGGTCTATCTAATTACAAAGCCAGGGATCTTTCCAACTCATCATCTTGGCTCATATCCAGCTTTGATTTAGTCTGCATTACTCTATTGCCCAAAGCACTAAATTAGACTGATGCAGATAGAGGATTACTGCTATAAGTGAAAAAGTGTGTGATACATACATACTTAATCTGATTACTTTGCCAGACTGCATAAAACTAAACCGAAAATAACCAAGAAACTTCTGAAGTCATTAAAAAATACAGAACTGTTTAGAGGTCATGAAAATTATATCAGTGATTGTGACTATATTTGTCTTTTGTCTCTGAAAATATAACAATGATAATTGGCAGATGCTTTTCCAGAAGCTTCCCTCTTATATAAGCTACCACATACAACTGGGTTCTTGATTGTTTTTCTGGTAGAGAGGAATCATTACAAAGAAACTGATTTTCTTTTCATTAACAACTCAGCTATTATATCGTGTGTGATTTCTTATAATCATCAACTTAGTAAATGTAACTGATTGTCCTATATGCGCTAAGTAGTAGTAAACAGTGGAGGGACGTAAATAAAGTAGAGCTTTTAACCTCAAGCAGCTTACAGTCCACAAGAGACAAGATCATATATAAAACTTGACTGTCTGTGATATGTATAAAAATATCTTTTTTTTTTTTTTTTTTTAGACTAAGTTTTGTTGCTATTGTCCAGGCTGGAGTGCAATGGTGTGATCTTGCCTCACTGCAACCTCTGCCTCCTGGGTTCAAGCAATTCTCCAGCCTTAGCCTCCCAAGTAGCTGGGATTACAGGCTTAATAACAAATTTGGAGCACTAAAGCAAAGCTGTGAGGACTTAGATGCTGGTAGAAAATTGGAGTGGCAGGAATCTGACTTTACAATACACTTGTCTTCCCACAGATTCAAAGGCAGTGGCATAGACATCAAATATAGATGAGTGCTTTCCATAATATGCAACACAAACCAAACTAAGTATTAGTAGGCATCCATTAAATGTCAACTACAGAGTTTAAGGACTAGAGATCAAAGGTGAGTAACAATTCTTCTCAGAACGTAAGAAGCTCCTTGTGGTGCACAGGACAGGTTCCTTCATTACTATGGGGTGAATAACAACCATGTTTCCCAGATTTTATTAGAATCTGGATGGACTTAATCAGAATGATCATGTCACTATCATATGAAAAAGATCTCTGAGGAAAAATAATAGGTGACAAATACCATTAAGCTCTCCTGGTTGATAATTTCTCCAGATAGACAGAACTTTTAGCAATAGTCCAGTGTTAGCCCTCATTTTATAAATAAGACCTTAACAGGGTAAGGTCACCCAGGTAACTGGAGGCATAGTCTTACACCTGGTTTGTCCTAATGGTTGCAAGAGAAGTTTCAGTAGATCCTCTTTGTCTTAGTATGTTATGCTGACACTATTATGAAAGATGGCTGTATATTAGGGAAGTAAATATGACACAGAGCATCACTCACAAACTGGGAATATTTTTGTTGTATGAGTCACTGCAACAGAATTTGTCTTTGTAGTCACAGATCAGTTTGGCCAAGTAGTCTTAGATCTGCAACATAATTTGAAGTATCATTCAATATATTATTAGGGGTTCACTAAATGCCAAATGCTAAGCATAAGAATTAGATATCAAAGGCAAATAAGAATTCTCACAAAGGAAATTTTTTTCCTTTGTTTTACTGCAATTTCTTAAGTATTAAATCACATTTTCCTATTGACTTCCATAAATTTAAAGCATGTCCTTGGGTTACCAGAATGAACCATTAAAGATCACTTCATCAAAATAAAATATTTAAACATGAAAACCTATAGTACAGTTGTCCCTCAGTGTATTCTGGGGATTGGTTCCAGGATCCCTCACATATACCAAAATCCGTGCATATTCCAGTCCTGCAGTTGGCCCTGTGGAACCTGCATATATGAAATGCTGGTATATTAGTCTGTTTTCACGCTGTTGATAAAGACATACCCAAGACTGGGCAATTTACAAAAGAAAGAAGTTTACTGGACTTACAGTTCCATGTGACTGAGGAGGCCTCACAATCGTGGTGAAAGGTGAAATGCACATCTCACATAGCAGCAGGCAAGAGAAGAACTTGTGTAAGGAAACTCCCCTCATAATACCATCAGATCTCATGAGACGTATTCGCTATCACGAGAACAGCATGAGAAAGATCTGCCCAATGATTCAATTACCTCCCACCAGGTCTCTCCCACAACACGTGGGAATTCAAGATGAGATTTGGGTGCTGACACAGCCAAACCATATCATTTCACTCCTGGCCCCTCCCAAATCTCATGTCCTTACATTTCAAAAACCAGTCATGCATTCCCAACAGTCCCCCAAAGTCTTAACTCATTTCAACATTAACTCGAAAGTCCACAGTCCAAAGTCTCATCCAAGACAAGGCAAGTCCCTTCTGCCTATGAGCCTATAAAATCAAAAGCAAGTTACTTATTTCCTAGACACAAGTTGGCGTATTGGCACTGGATAAATACAGCCATTCCAAATGTGGGAAACTGGCCAAAACAAAGGGGCTACAGGCCCCATGCAAATCTGAAATCCAGTGGGGAAGTAAAATCTTAAAGCTCCAAAATGATCTCCTTTGACTTCATGTCTCACATTCAGGTCATGATGATGCAAGAAGAGGGTTCCCACAGTCTTGGGCAGCTCCACCCCTGTGGCTTTGCAGGGTACAGACTCCCTCCTGGCTGCTTTCATGGGCTGGCGTTGAGTGTCTGCAGCTTTTCCAGATGCATGGTGCAGGCTGTTGGTGGATCTACCGTTCTGGGGTCTGGAGGACGGTGGCCCTCTTCTCACAGCTCCACTTGGCAGTGCCCCAGTAGGTACTCTGTGAGGGAGCTCTGACCCCACATTTCCCTTCTGCACTGCTCTAGCAGAGGTTCTCCATGAGGGCTCCGCCCCTGCAGCATAATTTTGCCTGGGCATCCAGATGTTTCCATACATCTTTTGAGGTCTAGGCAGAGGCTCTCAAATTTCAATTCTTGACTTCTGTGCACCCGCAGGCTCAACACTAAGTGGAAGCTGCCAAGGCTTGAGGCTTCCACCCTCTGAAGCAACAGCCCGAGCTGTACCTTGGCCACTTTTAGTCACAGCTGGAGTGGCTGGGACACAGGTCACCAAGTCCCTAGACTGCAGACAGCAGAGGGACCCTGGGCCCTGCCCATGAAACCATTTTATTTTCTCCTAAACCTCTGGGTTTGTGATGGGAGCGGCTGCTGCAAAGTTCTTTGACATGCCCTGGAGACATTTTCCCCATTGTCTTAGTGATTAACATTCAGCTCCTCGTTACTTCTGCAGCCAGCTTGAATTTTTCCTCAGAAAATGGGATTTTCTTTTCTATCACATTGTCAGGCTGCAAATTTTCCAAAGTTTTATGCTCTGTTTCCCTTTAAAACTGAACGCCTTTAACAGCACCCAAGTCATCTCTTGAATGCTTTGCTGTTTAGAAATTTATTCTGCCAGATAGCCTAAATCATCTCTCGAGTTCAAAGTTCCACAAATCTCTAGGGCAGAGTCAAAATGCTGCCAGTCTCTTTGCTAAAACATACCAGGAGTCACCTTTGCTCCAGTTCCCAACAGGTTCCTCATCTCCATCTGAGACCACCTCAGCCTGGATTTCATTGTCCATATCATTATCAGCATTTTGGTCAAAGCCATTCAACAAGTCTCTAGGGAGTTCCAAACTCTTCGACATTTTCCTGTCTTCTTCTGAGCCCTCAAAACTGTTCCAGTCTCTGCCTGTTACCCAGTTCCAAAGTTGTTTCCCCATTTTTGGGTCTCTTTTCAGCAGCGCCCCACTCTACTGGTACCAGTTTACTATACTGGTCTATTTTCACGTTGCTGATAAAGACATACCCACAACTGGGCAATTTACAAAAGAATTAGGTTTACTGGACTTACAGTTCCAAGTGGCTGGGGAGGCCTTGCAATCATGGCAAAAGGTGAAAGGCACATCCCACATGGCAGAAGGCAAGAGAGGAAACATAATACATAATAAGGAAACTCCCCCTTATAATACCATCAGATCTTGTGAGACTTATTCACTATCATGAGAACAGCATGGAAAAGACCTGCCTCATGATTTACTTACCTCCCACTGGGTCCCTCCCACAACACGTGGGAATTCAAGATGAGATTTGGATGGAGACATAGCCAAACCATATCAGCTGGCCCTCCATATATATATATAGAGGTTTTGCATTACATTCATAATGTATTTTCCACCCCTGACTGAACAGAAAAAAAAATAATGTAGAAGTTGACATGCACAGTTCAAACTTGTGTTGTTGAAGGTCAACTGTAATTGTCTTAGTTCAGGCTGCTGTAACAGAATACCATAGACTAGGTGGCTTATAAACAACAGAAATTTATTTCTCACAGTTCTGGAGATTGGAAGACGAAGATAAGGGTGCCAGCATAGTCAGGTCTGGTGAGGGCCCTCTTCTGGGTTGCAGACTACCAACTTTTCATTCTCTCCTTACATGGTGGAAGGAGTGGGCTACTTTTTTGGCATCTTTTTAAAGGGCACTTATGTCTTTCATGAAGGATCCACTCTCATGTCTTCATTACCTCTTAAAGGCCCCACCTCCAAATACCATCATATTGGGATTAGATTTCAACAAACAAATGTTGGGGGCATACAAATATGCAGTCCATGACAGTAACCAATGCAAAATATAAATGCAAAGTAACTAGGGAATTCCTTTGATATTTACCAAGAAGATTAAAAGTTCAAAGTCAAATTTAAGAAAAGAAAATGAATTAAACTGAATTGAATACTTTATTCTGAAAAGCCATCTTTCATTTGTTCAATTTATAATCCCTGTTGGGGAGTTGACTGTCTTTTTAAAAAATGAACATGCTTACTTGATAAGAGAGGCAAGGAAGAAAACTATGATTTTCTTCCTTGAAACAGGAAGTAAATAAATTCAGCTGTTCCTTTTTTTTCTTTAAAGAGGTTACATCTGATCATGCCCAAAATGTTACAGTATATCTAAAGTTACACACCAAATCCAGGTTATAAAAACTTGTACTAGAAAATAAGATATCTAAATAAATTGTCTGGCAAAGCAGAAGTTATGTAAGAGTTCAAATTATTTCACATATGTTAACTAAAATAACTCCCACAGTAACTGCTTAATAGGTACTATCACCATCATTTTGCAGACAAGAAAGTTCAGGCCTCAAAAGGTTGCGACCTTCCAATTTATGTGACCAGAAAATTAGGGGTAGAGTCACACTAGAACAGAAGCTTCCTAATTTCTACTATGCTCTCTTTTTAGAGGTACTGGGTCAGTATAAAAATGTTGAGCAAAGGGTAGCTGAGAGTATAATTTTTTCTGAGATGCATACATTGATTATAGCTTCTCCCACACTGAGATTGCCTAAGGATCATCCTCTCATCACAAGTTGAGATGTTTCTTACAAGCTTAGCAGTTAATTACCTATTCAAACTGATCAACTGGCTCTTTTATCAAATATAGAATTAATCCTCATGTACCTTCAGGCTCTCAGAAACACAAGAAAATGGCTGATTAATCATCATTCCTTTACTGACACCTGAAGGTGCCTGGAGTAACAATGCCACATATATTCTATATGTGTGTGTATTTTAATGAAAAACAAAGGTAAGATATTCTATTGGAGGTGAGCACAAGTCAGGTGTGAAATATAGTATCACCAATTCAAAGGCGGCAACTGGATATTAGAAAAATATCTGCTTTAAGGGGTAGGAAGAAGAACATTTAGAAATGCTGTAACAAAAAATTATTTTTAAGGTTTTATTAATTAGAAGTATGTGAAGGAAAAAATGACTTCAAGTCAAAATTCTAAGCCTAAAAAGTTATACAATTTTAGAGTTAGAAGGATTCTCAGGTCATTTCATTTATTTCAGTTTAAATAAGGAAATGAAAAATGATAAACATTAAGTGACTGCTCTAAAACAGATTCATGAAAGAGTAGGAAATGAACTGTTCATCTGATAGTAATTGCATTCAACATAACTAACATAATGTTAGGCAGGAAACTAGACACAACATGGCGGTATCACCAGGCATGGCAGGTCCTTGTTAGGACTTCCCGCCCTTCACTTGCTGTAAGACTCTCAGCGCACGAGAAAAGCCCGTGCCCGCCAAAAAACCCCCGCTCTGCACAAGCTCCTGAACACATCATTCCTCAGAAATCGAAACCTAACTCAGGAAAACCGAAACCTACAAACCCGCCTACCTCGCCCTATAAAAGGCCCCTGATACTTGCCCTGAGCACGACTTCCTCGGCCCTCCTCCTAGGGGACCGGTGAACCTCGCCCTCGAGCCCAATAAAGGCTACCTCTGTTCCATCTGTCTCATGTCTTCTTGCTCGGCTCCCCATTACATTACATTGGTGCCGAAACCCAGGAGGCGACCCCTCCCCGGACCCCTGACGTTTCGGGCAGGCTCTCCTCTCCCGGAGCCAGGACCTCCTCTCCGAGCTGGGAGCCGTTTCACCAAATCTGAGACTCAATTCGATCACTGCTGGGTAAATTTTCCCCCGTCCTACAGGGTCCGGGAGTCCCTGCCCGAAAACGTGGCCGCGTCAGGGCCTTCCCCGTCTGTCACTTGTGACCTCGGCAAAGGGGACTAGGAGACGTCCAACCTCCCCGGAAGCCGCTATACCCCGCACTCCGCGTGGCAGTGGGAGGATGCTCCCGTTGCCTCCAGACTGCCCGCCTCAGGATCATAGGGACTGCCCAGTCCAAACCAGACCCAAAATCCCCTCTGGGGTGCCTCTTGGCTAATCTGCAGGCTTTAGGTCTCAGCCAAGGCCTAAAACGAAAGTGGCTTATTTTCTTCTGCACGGTGGCATGGCCGCAGTATAAATTAGATAATCAGTCTCAGTGGCCTGCAGAAGGCACTCTAGACTTTAATATCCTCACAGATCTGACCAACTTTTGCAAGAGATTAGGCAAATGGTCCGAGGTACCCTACGTTCACGCCTTTTGGGACTTGTGCTCCCGCCCAGACCTCTGTGCCCAATGTTTGTTGGCCCAGGTCTTGCTCACGACATCTTCCTCAGGCCATAAGAAGAACAATCTCCCCCCTCTCTCTCTGAGCCCCCTGATGCTTTTTTTCCGCCTCCCCTTCAGTCTCCCGCTCAACCTGCCCCTTACCCTGACCCGTCGTCGTCTCCATCCGTGTCGGCGCCACCCCTTCCCTCCACTCCTCCTGTGTCCCCACCAAAGCTGACGGACCCTGTCTCTCCTACCTCCTCCTCCTCCTTGCCTGTCTTAGCCCATACCCGGTCCAGGACCGACCTCCTGTGCCCCTTGCGGGAAGTGGCAGGCGCCGAAGGAACAGTCCGGGTCCATGTGCCGTTTTCGCTGGCAGACCTGTCTAAGATTGAAGAGCGTGCAGGCTCTTTCTCAGCCAACCCCACTCTGTATATCAAAGAGTTCAGATACCTATGCCAGGTGTATGACCTCACCTGGCATGATCTCCATGTCGTTATGACCTCAACCCTGTCCCCTGAGGAACGGGAGCGTACCCTAGAGGCAGCCAGGCAGCATGCTGACCAGGTTCATTTAACTGACCCCGCCATGCCAGTTAGCACCGAGGCGGTGCCCTCGGCCGAGCCCGGCTGGGACTACCAGATTGGGCAGGCAGGCCGCCGCTGCTGAGACATGATGTTCCAGTGCCTTCTTGCCGGCATGCAGGCAGCCTCCAATAAGTCGGTCAACTTTAATAAATTAAAGGAGGTAGTCCAAGACTCCGATGAGAATCCGGCCGTCTTTCTTAACCGATTGACTGAGGCACTCATTCAGTACACCCGCCTTGACCCTGCCTCCCCCGCAGAAGGGACTGTCTTGGCTACGTACTTTATTTCTCAGTCAGCTCCAGATATCCGAAAAAAATTTTAAAAGGTGGAAGATGGCCCTCAAACTCCCATCCAGGATTTAGTCAAACTGGCCTTCAAGGTCTACAACTCCAGGGAGGAAGCAGCTGAGGCTCAGCGACAGGCGAGACTAAAACAGAAGGTAGACTTCCAAACCCAGGCCTTTGTAGCAGCCCTGAGGCCGGCCAGCTCCAGGAGCTCTCCGGGAGGAGGTACTCCCCAAGCGCCACCTGGAGCCTGCTTCAAGTGCCGTAACGAAGGCCACTGAGCCAGGCAGTGCCCCAACCCTGAGGAACCAACTCGCCCCTGTCCGAGCTGTTGGCAGATGGGCCACTGGAAGTTGGACTGCCCCAACCTGAGGACGGTCGCTACGCCTCCACATGACGACCCTCCTCTGGGTACTGGAGGCGCCTTCCAGCTCCTCGACACTGACGAAGATTAAAAGGCCCAGCCTGGGGAACCCCTCCTACTCTCGCCAAGCCCAGGGTTACGCTCCAGGCAGCGGGTAAGTCCATATCGTTCCTTATGGACACAGGAGGCTATCTACTCTGTTTTGCCTTCCTCCAGTGGCCCAGCCATCCCCTCGTTGTCACGGTCATAGGAATTGATGGCACTCCCTCCACCTACTGCCTGACTCCTCCTCTGTCTTGCTACCTGGATGGCTCCAGACTCCTCCTCTGTCTTGCTGCCTGGATGGTTCCCCTCCGCACCTCGCATTTCTCTTTCCCCTCCTGATAAACCCTGCCAGGATGATACCTCACTCCTGGTTTTCAGTCCCCATTAACCCTTAGGTGTAGGCGGCAACCATTCTCCTAGAAGCTCCACATTCCCCACCACCCACAGTCATCTGAAAAAGGAGGATCATACACCGTAATCCCCGCCAACCCCACCGCTGCCAAGCTCCTTGGTCTTCCCTCCTAGTATCACCTGTCCCAGCTGAAAAAGGCGACCACCCAACATGATTCCAATTGGACCACTCAGGTTGTTACCCTTACCAAGTTACGACTCACGCACGCAGGTAACGACCCTCTGCCTGACCTTCCTTGGCCACCTAGTCCTCCCAAGTCTAGGTAAGTCTCCTACCTAAGCTTCCCCCACTAACCCATTCCGGTGGAGGTTCTACCTTTCCGAGACCTGGACCCAAGGAAATCGCATGAGCTCCCTCACCATAGCCACAGTAGATTGCCAACCCCAAGGGTGCCAAAGCCAAGTAACCTTTAATTTCTCCTCCTTCAACAGTGTGTCCCGTGAGTGGAGGCACCCGTATATGTTTCACGTATGATCAGACATATGATGCTTGTCGACCTACTTGGGTTGAAACCAATGGGGGCTGCCCTTATAACTACTACAACATGCACAAGGCCATACAGGACACCAAAGAAACCCTCTGGCAGCATCTCACTTCTTCCATGCAGCTGACTACGAACCTTAAGTCTACCTTTTTCCTCACCACCCCTGACCCTTGGGGCTCAAGGTGGGCAGCAGGGGTGGAGGCCCCACCTCTACCGAGCAGGGTATGATTCCTATCCTGTGGCCCGACTCAGGATCTTTAGGGCCTACGTCAGGGTCGTAAGCAGCCTTGTCAGCCTGGCCTCTGACATCAAACAACAGGAAAAAGCCATCTCAGCTATAGTCGACCCAGGCAGCAAGCCCCAGGACAGCAGCAACCCTTTTTCCTGGCTAACCTTAGTCACGAAGGGGCTCAAGTGGCACACATGGCTGGGGTATGCAACATCTCTCGCTGTTTCCTGTGTGCGGCCTTAGGTAAACCCCCACTGGTTGCGGTACCCTTACCCAGCCCTTTTAACTCCTCTAACCTAACCCTCTCCTTTCCCCTTCCCGGCCAAACCCTGGGGGAAGT
Organism: Macaca thibetana thibetana; assembly: GCF_024542745.1. Taxonomy (NCBI): domain Eukaryota; kingdom Metazoa; phylum Chordata; class Mammalia; order Primates; family Cercopithecidae; genus Macaca; species Macaca thibetana. The sequence continues at coordinate 10,679,573 of NC_065583.1, forward strand.
CCCCTTGTTCCAAGACCCGCTTAGACAACAACTCCCCTTTTGCTACTCCACCCCCAATGCTTCCTGGTGCAACTGGACAGGATCTGAACCTCCAAATCTAACTGCCCCTCCAGGTGGGTATTTTTGGTGCAATTCCACCCTGTCAAAGACTCTCAAGGCTTCCAACACTACCCTATGCATTCTCATCTCCCTAGTCCCCAGCCTCACCCTGTACAGTGAGGCCGAGCTATCCTCCCTTCTGCCCCTTGCTCGCCCCCGCCAGGCAAGGGCAGTATTCCTTCCACTGATGATCGGGGTCTCTTTAGCCTCATCCCTCGTAGCCTCCGGCTTAGGAACCGGAGCCCTAACTCATTCTGTCCGGACCTCTCAAGACCTTTCAGCCCGATTACAGGTAGCAATCGAAGCTTCTGCAGAGTCCTTGGCCTCCCTCCAATGACAGATCACCTTGGTTGCCCAGGTGGCAGCCCAAAACCGTCGGGCACTCGACCTCCTTACGACCGATAAGGGTGGCACCTGCATGTTCCTCAATGAAGAATGTTGCTACTACATCAATGAGTCAGGACTAGTAGAAACCAATCTCACTCTAGAAAAGATTCCAGAAAAACCTCGGATCGGGGCCCTCACTTGGGTGGTGGCAGATGTCTATGGCTGGTTGGGTCCTACCCTTTCTAAGCCCCTTACTAATCATTGGCTTCTTACTACTTAAAGCTCCCTGCGTCATCCGCTTCGTCCAGGACCGCATAAAAGAAGCCTCCCAGGTCACTTTCAATCAGATGCTGCTCCACCCCTATACCCGAGTTCCGACCTCCGAAGAACCCCACGATGGCCTATATCAGCAGGAAGCAGCCAGATGAATACGTTGCCCTTTTTTCTTATTAGAGAGAGGTCGGAATGTCAGGCAGGAATCTAGGCCCAACATGGCGGTATGACCCAGCATGGCAGGCCCTTTGTTAGGACTTCCCACCCTTCACTTCCTGCTAAGACTCTCAGCCCGTGCCCGCCAAAAAACCCCCACTCTGCGCAAGCTCCTGGACACGTCATTCCTCAGAAATCGAAACCTAACTCAGGAAAACCGAAACCTACAAACCCGCCTACCTTGCCCTATAAAAGGCCCCCGATACCTGCCCCGAGCGTGACTTCCTCGGCCCTCCTCCTAGGGGACCGGTGAACCTCGCCTGCGAGCCCAATAAAGGCTACCTCTGTTCTCATCTGCCTCGTGTCTTCTTGCTCGGTTCCCCATTACATTACACATATTATATGTATTACAATAAACGGGTAAGAAGCTATCTTATTTCCTTTATAAAAATTCCAATTAAGTAATGTGCCTTTAAATGTAAAATAACATCAAATCAGGAGGTTTTACGTGAAAATTTTTATTTAGCAGTATATGTTCCATGATATTTATTATAACAAAACTAAGTTGATTTTCTTAGTTTGAATTACAAAGACTATTTCCAGATCACAAAATAAATACCTTACTTTCTCAAGGATAACAGTTGTACAATGATATGTATAAATTAAACAGCTGGAAAGTTAACTATTTTGTAAAGTCAAGATTATTATGTTTTAAACAAAGGACACTACATGATACGTTTAGTTAATACTTGAACACTTGGCATTAGATTGCAGCTGATTGTGAATACACTGCTAACTACTATATAGCAATCTAATATCTCATAAATCATTCATAATAAATCAAATCTGCAGAGTATATTGGGAAGCAGTTCTCAACCCATATTCTTTTATGCAATGACCATGATGTATCTCTTATCCTCTTATTAAATGATGTGAAGGTCCATCACTTACGTTAGTTTTACTGACTAGGGGGAAAAGGAGAAAAAATAAGAGATACCACTACTGAAGAAATAGAATCAAGGGCAAGAACACCTATTGAGTGCCTGTCCTCAGAGACATAGTTGGAAAGTAGTAAAAGGATAAGCTTTAAACTCAGATGGACCAGGGTTTTAAATATCAGTTCTATCACTAGTTAGATGAACTTAGAGCCTCTGGGCCCCAATTTCATCATCTATAAAGTGGAGTCAAATAATCTACCTTAAAACATCACCCAGTCAATGCCCAGTACAAAGGAGGTGCTCAGTGTATAAAAACTGTTATTATTTGGTTGAGGAAAAAGTTTGGCATATAAATTACACTTAAGATGAAAACAAAATTGTAAGATATGGTCCTCTCTTTTCATACAAAAATGCCCCAAAAGGCTCTACATTACCAAGGCCAGTCTTACACAGTTTCTTTCTTATAATAATGATGAAGAGTGTTCTATGCAGAATGTTCTATTTGCAGCAGCGATTCATTGTGTGCATGGAAAAAACTGCTGACACGTAGAGAAGATATTTTCCCGTAAAAGGTTGAAGTCCTTAAGCAGCAAAAAACACCAACGTCCATCATCTTTAAACCCTATTGATTTCTGGTGAAGATTTAAAAGGCTGTTTACTTATTTCCCATCATTTCTGTCAGAGCTGTAACAGTTCTCTTCCCACTGAATAAACCTCACATGATCCTCCTGGTGATTAAGGTCAGACAAAATGTCAAACTCCTAATGCTAAGTGCTTTCACATTAAAAATTCATATCAAATCACCAAGTAAAATCCAAACAAGAAGTCAGACATGTAAACAATTCACAAAAAAGAGTTGCACTGACTATTATAGAATATAGGTGCACTGTAGATGTGGAAAAAAAGGTTTGGCAACAGGTCAGAGCACTTTGTCCTTCATCCTGGCATTTACCCTGTCATTTCCTATTTTAAAATCAGTAGGCCATGCTGGACTCAAGCTGTGTGTGTGTGTGTGTGTTGTGTGTATATGTGTGTGTGTGTCTAGTATCGCTCCAAGTAATTAGCAATCATCTGGTTCTACAAGTTCAGCATGGCCTTTTGTTTTAAAGCAGGAAGTATGTGGGCAGAGGGAGTATTTGCTCAATATCTAAAAACAAAACAAAACAAAACAAGACACTGACAGATTTTCTTCCTGGCATGAGTGGATCCAAAGGGTAAAAAAATGTTATCAGGATCTATTTATCTCCATCTCTCAGTGTTTCTTTTCACCCTTTTCATTCACTCCCAAGCTAGCTACTTGAATATGGTAGCCCCTAAATACCAGTCAAGACTTGTATTTTCCAAGCTACAAATTCAGTGAAATGAGAACTTCTCTTCCCAAATACAGGCACGCCTTAAAGATACTGCAGTTTATGTTCCAGATCACTGCAATAAAGCAAGTCACACAAATATTTGTGTTTGCAAAAAAAAAATTGTTGCATTTACATGTTTACATACTATAGTCTATTACATGTGCAATCACACTATGTCTAAAAAATAATGTATACACCTTAATTAAAACATACTTGATTGCTAAAAAAATGCTAACAATCACCTGAGCCTACAGTGAACTGTAATTTTTTTGCTGGCAGAGGGTCTGGCCTCGATGTTGGTGTCTTTTGACTGATAAGGGTGGTAGTGGCCAAAGGTTAGTGTGGCATATGGCAATTTCTTAAAATAAAACAACATTGAAATTTGCTGCACTGATTGACTTCTTTTCACAAAACATTCCTCTGCAACATACAATGCTGCTTGATAGCATTTGACCCACAGGAGAACTGAAGTCAATCCTCTCAAACCTTGCCATCACTTTATCAACTAATGTTATGTAATTTTCTAAATCTTTCGTCATTTCAACAACGTTCATGGCATCTTCACCACAAGTAGATTCCATCTGAAGACACTGTTTTATTTGCTCATTCATAAGAAGCTATTCCTCATCTGTTCAATTTTTATCATGAGATTAAGGTAATTCAGTCACATCTTCAGGCTCCACTTCTACTCTCATAGGTCTCTTGCTGTTTCAACCACATCTGCAGTTATTTCTGATCCTGAAGTCTTGAACCCCTCAGAGTCATCCTTGAGGATTAGAATCAACTTCTTTCAGAGTCAATATATTAATGTTAATATATTGACCTACTTCCATGAATCACAAATGTTCTTATTAGTATCCAGAATTGTGAAACCTTTCCAGAAGGTTTTCAATTTACTTTGCCCAGATCCATCAGAGAAATCACTATCTATGGCAGCTGCAGTCTTATGAAATGTATTTATCAAATGATAAGACTTGAAAGTCAAAACCACTCCTTGATCCACGAGTTGCAGAATGGATGTTGTGTCAGCAGACATGAAAACAACAATATTCTTGCACATCTCCATCAGAGCTCTTGAGTGAACAAGTGTGTGGTCAGTGAGCAATAATCTTTTGAAAATTAATCTTTTTCTTAGCAGTAGGTCTCAACAGTGGGCTTAAAATGTTCAATGTTGTAAAAAGATGTCCTGTCATCCAGACTTTGTTGCTCCATTTCTAGAGCACTGATAGATTTAGCATAATTCTTAACGGCTCTAGGATTTTCAGGTGGTAAGTGAGCACTGGCTTTAACTTAAAAGTCACCAGCTGGATTAGCCTGTACTAAGAGAATCAGCCTGTCTTTTGAAGCTTTGAAGCCAGGCATTGACTTCTCTTCTCTAGCTAGGAAAGTTCTAGATGGCATTTTCTTCAACAGAAGACTGTTTCATCCACATTGAAAATCTGTTGTTTTGAGTCAGGCACGGTGGCTCATGCCTGTAATCCCAGCACTTTGGGAGGTCAAGGCAGGTGGATTACTTGATGTCAGAAGTTTGACACCAGCCTTGCCAACATGGTGAAACTCTGTCTCTACCAAAAAATTAGCTGGGTGTGGTGGTAGGTGCCTGTAATCCCAGCTACTCAGGAGGCTGAGGCATGAGAATCACTTGGGAGGCTGAGTGAGACTCGAGAATCACTTGAACCCGGGAGGTAGAGGTTGCAGTGAGCCAGATTGTGTCACTGCACTCTAGCCTGTTCGGTAGAGCAAGACTCATTCTCCAAAAAAAAAAAAAAAAAAAAAAAAGAAAGAAAACAAAAACAAAACCAAAAAACAAAACAAAACAAAAAAACAAAAGAAAATCTGTTGTTTCATGCAGCCACATTCACCAATTATCTTAGTTAGCTCTTTGGGACAACCTGCTGCAACTTCTCCACCAGCACTTGCTGCTCCACTTTGCACCTTTATATTATGGAGATGGTTTCTTTCCTTAAACCTAATGAACCAACCTCTGCTAGCTTCCAACTTTTCTTCTGTACCTTCCTCACCTCTCTCAGCCTTCACAGAAGTGAATAGAGTTAGGATTTTGCTCTGGATTAGGCTTTGTCTTGAGGGAATGTTATGGCTGTTTTGATCTTCTATCCAGACAAGGACAATTTTCTCCATACCAGCAATAAGGCTGCTTCACTTATCATTTGTATGTTCACTGAAGTAGCACTTTTAATATCTTGGTGCTTTTCCTGTGACTTAAAAATTTATGTTTTTAAAAAAAGTAGTATGGTACAAAATGCAACATGCAGAGAGAAATGTGTAGTAACAAGCAATTACCCTTTCCTTTCTGCCCATCAGCCTCAAATTCTAACCCTTAGAAACCAGTTATCGGTTTTTTTTTTTTTTTTAATAGAACTGTTCTATGCATGTTCATGTTGTCTCTAACTCAGCTTATGGTGTCTTCTCTTTTAAGGGGATTTTAAATTTATATATACTGAACAACCTGTCTTGTTCTGTAAATTTAAACACGTTCCTCTGGCACTGTATTTCCTGTATTTTATTAGTAAGACCTACAGACTTCAGGCTTGCCTTTTTGTTTTCTGGCAAGATTACTTCATAACTTACATTGTACACTGTTTTTTTTGTTTTTGTTTTTGTTTTTGTTTTTTTTTGAGATAGATTCTCGCTCTGTTGCCCAGTCTGGAGTGCAGTGGTGCAATCTTGGCTCACTGCAAACTCCGCCTACCAGGTTCACGCCATTCTCCTGCCTCAGCCTCCTGAGTAGCTGGGACTACAGGCACCTGCCACCACATGTGGCTAATTTTTTTGTATTTTTAGTAGAGACGAGGTTTCACCATGTTAGCCAGGATGGTTTCTATCTCCTGACCTTGTGATTCACCCGCCTCGGCCTCCCAAAGTGCTGGGATTACAGGGGTGAGTCAAAGGGCCCGGCACGTTGTACACCTTTTTTAGGAGCCATATAATGGCTGGTTGTCAATGATCCACATTGCGAATGATCATTATTTCATTAAAGATTACAAAAATGGTAATATTTTAATTCTCATTCCTTCTTCCTTCATTTATTTGTTAGATATGTCCATAGAGAAAACATTCCTCTACTCAATTATTTGCTTACCTCAAGTTACAACTGGTATAGTCAAATCGGATATAAGTGTTGGATTTATTTTTTCCCTAATAACTTTCAAGTGAGTTTTTCTTTAGTATGATCATGAAACATATGGATTTAAACATGTTTGGTATTAGTACTGATACTCTCTAATATCAATGGAGATTTTTCTATATACAAGATATCATCTGCATCCCCTCTTGATGGCCTTCGGAAGTCTCTTCAAGTTGGATTCAGCTTCTCCTGAATCTGACCCAAACCTAGTAGTTTTTGACATCTTTCTTGCTATTTGGTATAACAAGGTATTCCAGACTTACCTATTTCCTGCCACAGATCTGGAATCAGCCATTTCTCCCAGGAGCCCTTGTTCATTTAAGTGGAAAATAAATACCTTTGTAGTCACATTTCATTATTGCTTAAGTGGTTCTTATTTCTAGGCCTATTCAGTGGCTGGAGCTAGGATACATGCACTTGTTTTGAAGGCAAAGTCAACATAAGATTATAGTGATATTTCCAGTAGAAATTCAGGGTATTGACTGAAACTCAGACATCTTTGTTTCTTCTTTCCCCAGAACCCAAAATCCCAGTCTTGCTATACCAACATAATTACTTATTATTTTATCACAAAATACAAATCTTGTAATCTTACAAAAAGTCAGCTTTTTACTATCCACAGTGTCGTTACAGAAAGCAGTTTACAGTTTTAAAGGTTGTTTTCATCCTTAGGTTATATATCACACAAGAGTCAAATTAACTGTTTAAAGTATTTTGTCATTACAAACAGTGTTGCAGTAAATATAGTCATATGTGCATCTTTTTGTCTTCTGATGCAATTTAATTATTTTTTAGCAACTTTATTGAGATATAATCCACATACCACATAATTCCCCATTTAAAGTGTTTTTTTTTTCTTTTTTTCCACAAGTCTCACTCTGACGCCCAGGCTGCAGTGCAGTGGCATGATCTCGGCTCACTGCAACCTCCGCCTCCCAGGTTCAGGCGATTCTCATGCCTCAGCCTCCCAAGTAGCTGGGATTACAGGTGTGTGTCACCATGCCCAGCTAATTTTTGTATTTTTAGCAGAGATGGGGTTTTGCCATCTTGGCCAGGCTGGTCTCAAACTCCTGGCCTCAAGCAATGCGCCTGCCTTGGCCTCCCCAAAGTGCTGGGATTATAGGCTTGAGCCACCATGCCTGGCCTGAAGTGTTTATTCAGTGACTTTTAGTATATGCACAGAGTTGTGCAACTGTCACCAATTTTAGAACAGTTTTCATCACCCCCAAAAGAAACACTACTCTCCTTAGCCATCATTCTCCAAGCCTCCATGTATCCAGCCCTTGGCAATCAATAATGTACTTTCTGTTCCTTGGATTTGCCTACTCTGGACATTTCATGTAAATGAAATCTATATAACACGTGGGTTATTGTGACTTTCTTCGTTTATCACTTTTTGAAGTTTCACCCATGTTGTAGCATGTGCCAATACTTTATTTACTTTTACCATTTCTTTAATCAAGTTGGCATACTTATAAGCAGAAAAGATATGCTTTTTTATTTTACATTTTGTAAATATATGTTATTTAATTCTAAATCATCTAAAATAATTTCTCTGAATTTTTCCTATTATATTGGAGGAAAGGCAAATTATCATATTAGAAAGAAAGGAGACTAAAGCAAGAACTGCATTTAAATCCTGTGGTTGCTAAATTTCATTTTTGGCAAGTTATTAACATTTAAGCCTCATATTTCATTACTGGAACGTTAAGCTTGTGGGAGTTATTTATATCCTACTGCTCGAGGTCATCGCCAAGGTCTGATTTTTCACAAGAAAATTTTGCAGCCTCCATCATAAATGGGCTAACCTCTGAGTTTCAGTTTTCTTATCTGCAAAGTGGGTAAACATCACATACTTAACATGGATTGAGACAGCATGTGCGAAAGCTCCCAGTATCTAAAGCGGAGAAGACAACAACAAACTTTTAAAATAAGCCTTCCTTTTAGAACACAAAGTCTCGAAAATAGTGTGTAAATAATATAAACAAGCTTTTTCAGGTATTGATATAATTTATAAAGAGCCCAGAAGAAGCCACAGATAGCAGTAACATGTAAAAGTGCACCTAATCTAAAAAATGGACAAAGATTATAAAAGGCAATTAATAAAAGGATGATCAACAAAGAGATGCTCATTCATTTGCATAAATATTTGTTGACAGAATGTACCTTTATTAAATAAACATTTGTCTTGGAACAGTTTTAAATTTATGGGAAAGTTGCAAAGAGAGTACAGAGTTCCCAGATATCCTCTATTGAGCTTCTCCTAAAGTTAGCATCTTCCATAATCAAGGTACATTTGTCAAAATTAAATGATTAATACTGGTAGAATAATACTATTAACTGAATTACAGACTTTATATGTATTTCATCAGTTTTCCCGCTAACGTCTTTTTTCGATTCTAAGATCCAATCCAGGATTCCATTTGCATTTAATCATCGTGTTTCCTTGGTCTCTCCAATCTGTGATAGCTTTTCAGACTTTTCCTTGTTTTTCGTGTTCTTGACATTTGTGAAGAGTAGTAATCAAGTATTTCATATTTTGTAAAATTTCCTTCAATTTTAGTTTTAATGTGTTTGCATGATTAGGCTGGGATTATGGGTTATGGAAGGAATATCACAGATGTGCTACCACATGATTTATCACTGGTGATTTTAACCTTACCACTTGACTAAGGTGGAGTCTGCCTGATTTCCTAACTATAACGTTATTCCTTTTTTCTTTTCCATATTTTCCTCTTTGGAAACAAATCACTAAGTCCAGTCCACAAGGAGGCAGAAAAGCTCACCTCCAGAAGGGGATAGTATTTATATGTTAAAAATTATTCCTTAAGGAAGATTTGTCTGTTTTCTCTAAAGAATTCATCAATTCAGTCATTTATTTATATCAGTATGGATTGAAGGATTTTTTTTGAGTAAAATGTAATATCCTATTTTGTTGCTCAAACTGTTCTGTGCTTAAAAAAAAAAAAAAAAAAAGCACCTCCTTACTTTCTGACCCCATAAGATATTCCAGGCTCATCTTATATTTTACCTGTCCCAGATGCAGCATTAGCCATTTCTCCAGGAAGCCGTGCTTCTTTTTATTAAAAAATGGTATGTAGAAACCAAGATTAGGATAGGTGCTGAATGAGTCTGTAGTTGCTGGGGTGTCACTGCTTCTTGGCTTTTACATACATGTACACTAAGCCATGTATCCACTTATATCTGAGGTTAGTTGTATATATATTTATCTGTAATATATTAAAATAAACATGAGTCTCTGGTCACACATCTCTCCAGAGCCACAGAGTTCATTCTAGTTTCTCTGCTGTTTATTTGTAATTTCTTACTCTGACAGAGAGAAACTTGGCTCTCCACACCTACAATATGTTCACATATTATTCAATCCTAGAATAGAGGTAGTTTTAGGACTGCTAACCTGTACCTGTAAGAAACAAATTTACCAACTAGAGTTCAATGTTTATGTAAAGTTCTTTTTGTCTTTAGCCCTACATTATCCAGTCAAAACATTACATCACACGCTTTCCAAAGTTACTTAGGTTAGTTCCTTCCCCTCCCCCTACCAGTTTCATTAAGGTATGTCATGCATTTATAACATAGTTAGATTCATCAGTTACAGTTTCCATTTCATCCTGGGATCCCCTGACATTTTGATTTTTTAATTTACACCCGGAAAGTTCATTCTACAAATGAATGGACAGAATCCATCTACCATCCCATTACCACATAGAACAGTTCTATCACACCCTTTTTGTAGTTGACCCCTCCCCCACCTCCTGGTAACCATCTATCTGTTTTCTGTTCTTATTAGCTTTGCCTTTTCCAGTATGTCATGTAAATGGAATAATACAATACACTGCCTTTTAGCTCTGGCTTTGCTCAGCAAAATGCATGTAATATTTATTCATGTTGTTGCAGGAATAACCGACTCACTCCGTTTTATTGTTTTCCAGTATTCCACTGTACCACTTACTGAAAGACATCTTGGTTGTTCCTAGTTTTTGGTGATTTATAAATAAAGCTGCTATAAACATTTGCATATAGGTGTCTGTGTGAACAAAAGTTTTCAATACATTTAGGTAAATACCCAGGAGTGATACTTAAGAAACTATCAACTGTCTTCCAAAGTGGCTATACCATTTTTGCATTCCCACTGGCAATAAACGAGAATGCCTGTTGCTCTAGATCCTTGCCATTATTTATTGTCTGTTTGTAACAATTCTAACAACTGTGACATAGCATCTAATTGTGATTTTAATTTCTATTCTGTAATGATAAATGATGTTAAGTATCTTTTCATGTCCTTGTTTGCCATCCATATATCTTCTTTGGAGAAGTACCTATTCAGATCTTTTGTCTTCTTTTTTTTTTTTTTTTCAATTAGCTTGTTTATTTTCTTCCTATATTAGGTTCTTATTGCTGCTGTAACAAATTGTCACAAATACGGTGTCTTAAAACAATGTAAATTTACTATCTTATAGTTCTGTATGTTAGAAATTTGTCAGAGGTCTCCCTGGCCTAAAATTAAGGTGTCAGTAGGACTGTGTTCCTTTCTTGAGGTTCTAGGGGAAAGTCCATTCCATGCTTTTTCTAGCTTCTAGAAATCACTCATGACCCTTGGCTCATATTTCTCTTTCTTCATCTTTCAAGCCAACATCATTGGATTAAGTCTTTTTCACATGATATCTCTGACTTCCTCTTCTACATCATCACTCCCTTTTGTATTAGGATGTAGGCATCTTTGGGTGATGGGGGTGGGGTGGCATTATTCTTCCAATCACACTTAGTGGCAAGTTCTTCAGAGTCCTTTGTATATTTTGGATAATCCAAGTCACTTGTTGGACTTGCAATTTCCAAATGTTTTCTTCCATTCAGCACTTGACTTTTCATTCTTGTTAACAGTGCCTTTCTTAGAGTGAAAGTTTAAAAGTTTGAACTTTTGATAATAAAGTCAAATTTATCAAAAAAATTTTAAAGAGTTGTGTTTTTGGTGTCAATTTTAAGCACTTACCACCTAAGTCAAAATTATGGAAATTTTCTTAAATGTTTTCTTCTAGAAGTTTTATAGTTTTACACCACACATTTTAGGTCTATGATGCATTCTCAGTTAATTTTTGTACAAGTTGTGTGGTACATGTTGACATGTTGAGGTTTTTTGTTTTGTTTTGTTTTTTGCATAAAGCTGTTCCAGTACCATTTACTGAATAAACTACCCATTTCCTATGGAATTTCTTTTTAGCTTCTGCCAACAATCAGTTGATAAAATTTGTGTGGGTCTACTTCTGAGCTCTCTATTTTGTCTCACTGAATTATATGTTTATCCTTTGGCCGGGACCCCACTGGCTTGACTTACGCAGCCTTATATTAAAATTTGGTAGTGTGAATTCTCAACTTTGTTCCTCTTTTTCCATTTCAAAATTTGGGGGCTCTTCTAGTTCACTTGCCTTTCCATATAAGTTTTAGAATTAGCTTGTCAATATTCACAAAAAATATGCTGGGATTTTGATCATGATTACACTGAATTTATATGTCACACTGGGGCAAACTGACATCTTAATAATATTGAGTCCAACTGCACTAATACTGAATGACATACAGATTAAATAAAAGTAAGATACTTCCAATTACCAGACTTGCAAGGATCACAAAAGAAGGGTTAAAAAATAGCAAGGTTACACAGAAACATGAACTGTATGTTTTGCTGGTGAGGTACAAATTGGTTCAATATTTTTGGAAGGCGAACTGTAACTCATTTTTTTTGTGTTTACTCTTTCACCCAGCAATTTTATTTCTAGGAATTTTTGGCACATATACTTGCAGAACAGTTATATACCAGAATATTTACCATAGTACTGAATGTAACATATATATATTTTAAATTTAAGCTTCTATATTGGAGACAGGTTAAACAAATGGTACTTTCATTAAATGGAAAACAATGCAGTCATTAAGGCAAAACTAAATATTTAAGTAAGAGTAAAAATCAAGTTCTAGCTATGATGAGGATACACTGAAGAAGTCTCCATATAGCAGAGACCATACAGATTAACTCAGAAAACTGATACTAATATTGTAAAGTGTAGAGGAGGGGAAGGCAAACAGGAAAAAAAACTATCTCATTATTATAATTTGAAAAACTTAACTATTAGGGGTAATGCATGAGTAGACCATTGTAATTTCTTCTACCATTGACCTACTTTTGAATCTTGAAAAAAATTACTGTCTCCTGCTCTTGGGTTTTTCCATCTATGTCAGAAATTATTACATACCTAAGTCAGTAGTTTTATGGATAGAGCATAGCAAACAAATTTTATCCAATTCTCAAAATGATCTTTGATCCAAAAAAGATGAAGAACAGCTAATTTCTACGAACTTTTCCAGTGTTAACATTATATTTATTCAGACTACATACAGAAACAAACAGCAGAAGTAATTCCAAGTAAGAGAATATATTTTGTGCTAAAAGTGTCTTCTGAATTACTCAGGAGGGAAAGATACTAAATATACTGAAAAAGGAACAAAATGGCAATCAGGAGACTTTTGTCCTTTATGGTAACTAATTTTGTTGGATCTCAACTTTATCACCTGTAAAAATTAGGAGTCAGAATTAGCCTTATTTCAACTAAAGTGCCCTACAAGTAAGAACGTTCTCAGATCATCTGTCCTACTGAAGTTTGGGTTAATTAATAGAACTTGCTTAGTCTGACCTATAGAAAGGTTAGATTTTGTTTCTGTCAGGACAGAAAGGAAAAATACAGACATGCTCAGCCTTTAAGGCTATGTTTTGGAAATTTTGTCTATTGAGTTCCCCTCTGTTTAATTTTATATTCTTGATAATATTATATTACCTTTCACTTCTTTTACAAGGAGGAGCAGATGCAGGTTTGGCAGACCCTTTTGAGAAGGTTAGATTTCAACAGCACTATGGCAAAGCTACCTATGCTTAATCTCTTTTCTGATCTTGTCATCCTATCTCTGTATTTCTTCTAAAGTACTTTGTACTTTGGCTTTACATATGATCCTCGACTTATGATGGGGTTACATCCTGACAAACCCATCATGAGTTGAAAATATCTACCTACTGAATATCATAGCTTAGCCTACCTTACCTTAAATATGATCAGAACACTTAAATTAGTTTAAAAGTTGGGCAAAAGCACCTAAAAAGCTCTATTTTATAACACAGTGTTGAATACCTCATGTAATTTATTGAATACTGTACTGAAAATGAAAAAAAGAATGACTATGTGGTTACTAAGTATGGTTTTAATTTATGACACAGAAATAATATTTTCAGAAGTAATGGCTAAATGATGACACAACGATGGCAGGGTAAGAAGTTCTAGGAATCAGTTCCTCCACTGAAACCACTGAGCTAGCAAGAATTCTCAGAATCAATGATTTCAGAACTCTAGACTCTAGCTGAATACTTGTGGCATCCAGGTGACTGCTTGATGAAGAAAGAAGCTGGTAAATTTCAGCATTTTGCACAGCAACTATCACCTCCAGACCTGCAGAAGGCAGTGAGGGGAGAAAGGCCCAAGTTCCTGGTGCAGCTCCCTGCTGCTAGGGTAGAAAATAAGGACCCTGTCTAACAAAAATCAGAGTTGTATATTTGAATCTGCTTAGTGGTTCAATGACTGGCCAGCACTGTTTCAAGTAGAAGTAGATTTCCTGGAGGCCTCTGTTGAAATAACTTGAAGAAAGAGAACACCTATTTTTTTTCCCTTTTCTTATTGGTTCCAGCCATTCAGGTAAAACGCTGTCAGGTCACCAGCTGGCTGCAGAGAATATGAAATAGTGACCTCAGTGGACCACACATGACAAGGAATAGCTTTTGCAAAAATAGTTTGGAAAGTTACTAAACAAATGAGTAACTGCAGCCTTCAAGAAGTATTAGCACCAGCTGGGCGTGGTGGCTTACTGCCTATAATCCCAGGAGTTTGGGAGGCCAAGGCAAGTGGATCACTTGAGGTCAAGGGTTTGACCTTGGCTGACATGGTGAAACCCTGTCTCTACTAAAAATACAAACAACATTTAGCCAGGCATGATGGTGTATGCCTGTAATCCCAGCTACTTGGGTGGCTGAGGCAGGAGAATCACTTGAATCTGGGAGGCAGAAGTTGTAGTGAGCTGAGATCACATCCCTGCACTCCAACGTGGGCAACAGAGTGAGACTATGTAACAACAACAACGACGACAACAGGAAAGTAACAGCAGTATTCCCAGGGGAGGAAATAATATAATTTTCAGAGTTACCACATTATAATACTCAAAATGTCTACTTCTCAACTAGAAATGACAAAGCATACAGAGAAACCAGGTAAGTACAAGCTATGCACAGGAAGAAAATTGACAAAAACAATCTCTGAGGGAAGCCTATACATTGGATTTACTAGAGAAAGACTTTAAATATGTTCAAAGAGCTAAAGGAAAGCATGGAACAGGAATGAAAAGAAACCAGGAGAACAATGTATGAACAAGTAGGTAATATTAACAAAAAATAGAAGTTACAAAATTAACCAAGCAGGAATTCTGGAGTTGAAAAGTACAATAGCTGAAAGAAAATAAAATTACAATAGCTGAAATAAAAAAAATCAATATAGGAGTTCAAGAGCAGATCTGAGCATCCAGAAGAAAGAATCAGTGAAAATAAACACAAGAATAGCTAGGAAATTACTGAATATAAAGATCTGTGAAAGGTGGGAAAGGGGGCAGGGAAGAATTCCAAGGTATAAAAACATGCTACAAACCTCTTTCATTAAACAGTATGGTACTGGTACAAGAATAAGCTATCAAATCAATGTAATAAATTGTCATTTCTAGAAGTAGATCCAATTACATATAAACATCTAGTATATGATAAAAGTGGTATCTCAAATCACTGGGTCAAAATGCTCTGGTTAACACACAGTGTAGGGCAGGGGAGGGGTCCCAAAGCCCTGGGCCATGGACTGGTACCAGTTAGGAACTGGGAGTCACAAAGCAGGTGAGCGGAGGGCAAGCCAGCATTATCACCTGACAGCTCAGTCTCTCTCAGGTCAGCAGCAGCATTAGATTATTACAGGAGCAGGAACCCTACTGTGAACTGTGCATGGGAGGGATCTAGGTTGTGCACTCCTTATGAGAATCTAACTGATGCCTGATGGTCTGAGGTGGAACAGTTTCATCCCAAAACCGTCCCCTTCACCCCACCACCCATTCTGTGGAAAATCTGTCTTCCATGAACCTGGTCCCTGATGTCAAAAAGGTTGAGGATGGTTGGTATAGGGAATACTGGATAGCCATTTGAAAAAAGGTAAAAGTAGATTAATTCCTTCCTTTCTGCACCCAAGAACAAACTCCAAATGGATCAGAGATATAAATATAAAAAGTAAATCTATATATGCACCAAAAGAAATTATCAGTGAATTCCTCTAAAACCCATCTGTAAGGAAAGGGTTCCTAACTATGACTAAAATCCTAGATGCAATTAAAAACAAAATAAGATGACAGACTGGAAAATTTGCATAGCCAAAGAAAACTCATTAACAAAATCAAAGGTAACTGACAAAACTGAGAAAAACATGCACAGCATATATTGCAGATAAATATTAAGGATTTTTTTTTTAATTGAGGAAAATCAACCTACAGAAATCCTATAGAAAAATGGGCAGGGAGGCTGGGCATGGTGACTCATGCCTGTAATCCCAGCACTTTGGGAAGCAGAGGCAGGCAGATTGTGTGAGCTCAAGAGTTTGACACCAACCTAGCCAACATGGAGAGAAACCCCATGTCTATGAGAAAAACAAAAAACAAAAAACAAAAATTAGCCAGGCATGGTGGCATGTGTCTCTAGTCCCAGTTCCTTGGAAGGCCAAAGTGGGAGGATCACTTGAGCCTGGAAGGAGGAGGTTGCAGTGAGCCAAGACAGCCTGGGCAACAGAGTGAAAACCCTGTCTCAAAACAAAAAACAAACAAACAAACAAACAAACAAATGGACAAAGATTTGAATAAACAACTGAAAGGAGATATAAAAATGCCTCTTAATTATGTAAGAAGATATGTAATTTCATTCATATAAAAGAGAAATGAAAATTAAAATTACAATAAAATTTAATTTTTTTACACATCAAATTAGCAAAAAGTCAAAAAGCTTAACAATACATTCTATTAGTAAGGTGAGAAACAGGTAATGCCATATATTGCTGATGGATACAGAAAATGTCACAATCCCTATGAAGGGGAATTTGTCAATATCTAACCAATTATATATAACCAAATCTCAAGCCAGAAATCCCTGTATGAATTTATCTAAAATATGTATCTCCAACAATATGAAAACACATGATATGGTTTGGCTCTGTGTCCCCACCCAAATCTCACCTCCAATTGTAATCCCCATAATCTCCATGTGTCAAGGTTGAGACCAGGTGGAGGTAACTGGATCATGGGGGCAGTTTCCTGAGGCCTCACCAGCAAAATAAAACCGTAAATCAATGAAGCCTCTTTCCTTTATAAATGATATATCAAGTCTTGGGTATTTCTTCACAGTAGAGAACAGACTAAGACACACATAATCACAAAGTTATTTGTACAGTATTATTTGTGATTGTAAAGCAACAGGGATTGGGTAAATAACCTATGATATCCACATGAATGGAGTAAGTAAGCTGTAAGAAATGAAAGCTGTAAGACAGAATGAAGAACTCTATGTACTGAAATGGAATGATTTCCAGGAGATATAATTAAGTGAAAAAAGCAAAATGCAATAAACGCATATATAAGCACAATTATATAGATATGTATAAAATATGCTAACTTTATTGTTCAAAAGGCAAACATTTAAAAAATATATTAAATGGTTTGCCACTACAAAAAGGAACACAGGAAGTACAAATCAGAAAACAATCAAGTTGTGGAGGACTTGTGAAAAATTAATCTTGTAAAAGAAATTCTGTGTGTGAACATATTGGCTAAAGTTAAAGTGGTACTCAGTTTTTCCATAAATTGAACATTAGAATAAAAGCACATCAGAATTTTCTTAGAGCATGGATCTGCTCTTTCACAAAAGTTGTAAAGGGTTATAAAAGGTTTATATGAATTTTACCTTAAGTTCATACTTATTGAGACTAGATGGATTTGTCTATAGAGTTTTGTAAAAGTTTGACATCAATAGTGCACTAATGCAAAGGTGAAATTTAGTTTCCTCTCTTGAACAAGATTTTCATGTTATATTAAAAAATGAAATATTTTTATTGCCTTCTGAATAAACTGTAGGAAAAAGAAGGGAAAGAAAAGAGACAGATTGTTTGGAAAGCTGTCTACCCCTTAATGAGTAAAGGTTTTTGCCTTTTTAAAATGTTTGAGTTATCATTTTGGCCAAATTAATGACTTCTGGTGACCTGGGATTTGATTTTACAATATCAAGTATTTTAAACCTTTAATATATGACAAACTTTCCAAAGTGAAATTATAAATTATGTCTTTTCTAACCTAATTCATCTTTTCGATATTAGGTCCCCTAAAGTCCAAAAGTGACATATTTGGCTTATTTGGTATAAAAATTACAAGAAACACTGTCAAATATAAAATGGTATTTGGCTTTCCTGGGGCTGTATTTGCTTAAATATGTTATTGGTGTTATTGGTATCTGTTCCAAAATTACAGGAAACTCCTGTAATTCTGATATGACTTAGCGCACGTTATCAGTAATAATTATAATTGTTACATAAAATCATTGTATGCCACTAAGAAAACAAAATTTCTTTATCAATCACACTTTTGACTGTGGCTGCCCCAAGACATGTTGTCATTCACAAACGATTGTTATCTTGTTCTGATCCTCTTTAAGAGATGGTTTATAAGTCAGCTACAGGACTTTGACAGGTGCTCCTGAATGCAGGTTTCTGATAACTTTGGAGACTGTCACATTAGAATAGAGGAAAAAACTTCCAGGACTCATGGAGAGCTGAAATGTTTGTGACAGTAAGTCAGGACAGGAGTTAACTGCATGGACTGAACTAATAGAAGACTGAAGTAATCTTTTTTGGCTTTTTGCTTAAAATGTTACCGATCATTTGTTTTGGTTTTCAGAGTCAAGAAAATTTTCTTTTGAGCTATTTACAACTTTTTAACAATTGAATAAAGTATTCTCCTGTAAACAAAATTTGGAACATATTTGTTTCTCTCTACCTGATTTCGCCAGAATTTGGAAACTATTTGTGAGTACTCTTAATTTACAGCAACATAGTTGCTTGCACAAGTGTAATAAGAATATTTTATTTTGCAACAAGACACAACTGGAGAAACTGGTTATTTTACCAAGGCTTTGACTGGAATAGCATGCTTTTCTTTAAGGTATCAAACTTGACTTACAGAGCCAATGAAAGCCCCTTGGGAAAACTGGCCTCATACCTTGTCTACACAGTCCCTATAGAGGGTTCCTGATCTGTGGTGAGTAAAGAATGTCACTTTCTAACAGGTCCAAAAGCTCAAAGTTATCTTGGAACCTCAAGATGAGAGGAATTTACTCAACTCATAGGTATCTGATGGTATAAACCCATGGTTGGACTTGGCTTTACGAAAAAAAGTCTTGTCTGAGATTCATTTTATGGAATAAAGTTTCATCAAAGCCAATTTAAAAAGGGTATGTGAAAATTAATTATTCTTGCTGCACTTTATACAAATAATCAGGCCAAATATAATAATACAGCTTATTTTGAAAACAAATCATTCCCAACATGATTTGTCTTAAGTAAAAATGGAAGACTGGAGAGAGAAAAACTTTTTTTTCAAGAAATATGGTACACCTGTTAGTAAATTTTAGTTTAATCAGTTGTTTCTGATGTTTTTTTCCTGCAATTCAGGCCAACCCTGCCTATTCCTGTAAACCAACCAGTGATTTCTGGCTGCTGCTCACAAGAAACAAGAGGGATGAGTAATGTAAAAATCTGGATCAGTATTCTAATTCTGGACACATATTGGACTCAGCTAGCAACCCCATATCAGTTTGGTTCCAACAGTGGCCCAGTTCATGGAAAGCTCTCTTTACTTGGGATAATTTTGCTTATTTTTCTTTACTGTTGTGGAATACATTGCTGTTGTACTCTTTGTGTAGATATGTAGGATAAACTCACTCAATGTTTTTTTAAGTTGAACACTTATTAGTCTTCCAGATATCACCTTTTGTCAGATTTCAAGAGTTATGCATGGCCCTCCGCATATGGATGCTTTCTAAATGAGTGCCTCTCCACCCTGAATACAAGAGACCCTAATAGTTAGACAGGCATATCTTCACCTCTGTTCAGCCTGAGGTCACAGAAGATGGATCTTTGTCCCTCTACAACCCTTAGGATTAAGGATTTCCTTGTAAAAGGGATGGGGGAAATATGTCACAGGCATTTGAACCAGAGCAACTCCATCTTGAATAGGGGCTGGGTAAAATAAGGTTGAGACCTACTAGGCTGCACTCCCAGGAGGCTAGGCGTTTTAAGTCACAGGAAGAGAAAGAAGATCAGTAAAAGGTACAGGTCACAAAGTCCTTGCTGACAAAAGAATGTGGTAAAGAAGCCAGCCAAAATGCACTAAAACCAAGATGGTGATAAAAGTGACCTCTGGTCATCCTCACTTCTCTTTATATGCTAATTATAATGTATTAGCATGCTAAAAATCACCCCCACTAGTGCCATGACAATTTACAAATGCCATGGCAATGTTAGCAAGTTATCCTATATGGTCGAAAATGGGGGAGGAACCCTCAGTTCCAAGAACCGCCCACCCCTTTTCCAGAAAACTCATGAATAATCAATCCCTTGTTTAGCATATAATCAAGAAATAACTATAAGTGTAATCACAGCGAGCAGCCCAAGATGCTGGCTCTGCTAATGGAGTAGTCATTCTTTATTCCTTTGCTTTCTTAATAAACTTGCTTTCACTTTAAAAATGAACAAACGAACAAAAAACAACCCAAAACCAAACCAAACCAAACCAGTCAACTATATGCTGCTTATAGGAGACTCACTTTAGATCCAAAGACACAAACAAATTTAAAGTGAAAGGATAAAAAAAGATATTCTATGCAAACAGTAACTAAAAGAGAGCTAGAATGGCTATTCAAATATCAAAATATGTAGATTTTAAGCAGAGAATTATAAAAGACAAAGAAAGACATTATATATTGATAAAATAGTCATTTCAGTAAGAATATATAACAATGATAAGCATATATGCATCAAATACAGCAATAGGTGTATATGTGTGTGTGTGTGTGTGTGTGTATTTCATATATATATATATATGAAGCTAACACTGACAGGATTTGAAGGAAAAAAATGTAACATCACACTCAATGGTGAAAGACTGAAAGCTTTTCCCCAAGATGAGTAACAAGAGGATGACCACTTTCACCACTGCTATTCAACATTGTACTGGAAGTCCTGGCGAAAGCAATTAGGCCAAACAAATAAATGGCTTACAAATTGCAGAGTGGGGTAAAAAAACCCTAAACTACCTCTTTACAGATGACATAATTCTATATACAGAAAATCTACAAAAGTCCATAAAAAATCTACTACAGTTAATAAATGAATTCAGCAAAGTTGCAGGGTACATGATCAACAAACAAAAATTATGTTAAGTTCCTATATACTAGCAATCAACAATTCAAAAAGGAAAATTTTAAAAATTACATTTATAATATCACTCAAAAGGATACAATATCTAGGAATGAATTTAACAAGTGAGGTGAAAGATTTGTACACTGAAAATTCTACATGGACAGAAAAATGAAAACAAGAGACACTGGGGACTATTAGAAGGGAAGTAGGGGAGCAAGAGTTGAAAAGCTACCTCTTAGGTTTTTTTTTTTTTTTTTTTTTTTTTTTTTTTTTTTGAGATGGAGTCTCGCTCTGTCGCCCAGGCTGGAGTGCAGTGGCCGGATTTCAGCTCACTGCAAGCTCCGCCTCCCAGGTTCACGCCATTCTCCTGCCTCAGCCTCCGGAGTAGCTGGGACTACAGGCGCCCGCCACCTCGCCCGGCTAGTTTTTTGTATTTTTTAGTAGAGACGGGGTTTCACCGGGTTAGCCAGGATGGTCTTGATCTCCTGACCTTGTGATCTGCCCGTCTCGGCCTCCCAAAGTGCTGGGATTACAGGCTTGAGCCACCGCGCCCGGCCAGGTTTTACGTTCACTACCTGAGTGATGGGATCATTTGTACAGTGAACCTCAGCAACACACAATTTACCCATGTAACAAATCTGCACTTGTACTACCTGAACCTAAAATAAAACTTGAGAAAAAAGAAAACTTGCCTAATTTAAAAAAGAAAAAAATTCTAAGGCATTGTTGAAAGAAATTAAAGAAAGCTTAACTAAATAGAAAGACATGACCGAGTATGGTGGCTCACAGCACTTTGGGATACGGAGGCAGGTGGATGACCTGAGGTTAAGATTTTGAGACCAGCCTGGCCAACAGGATGAAACTCCATCTCTAGTAAAAATACAAAAGTAGCCAGGAGTGGTAGCACATGCCTGTAATCCCAGCTACTTGGGAGGCTGGGGCAGAATAATCACTTGAACCCGGGAGGTGGAGTTTGCTGTGAGCTGAGGTCGTACCATTGTACCCCAGCCTGGGCAACAAGAGTGAAACTCCGTCTCAAAAAAAAAAAGAAAGATATTTCATGTTCATGGGTTAGAAAACTTAGTATTATTAAGATGGCAATACTTCTCTAAATAATCTACAGATTAAACACAATCCCTATAAAAATTCAATGGCATTTTTGCAGAAATAGAAAATCTGATGTTCAAATTCATTTGCAATTGGAAAGAGTCCTGAATAGCCAAAACAATACTGAAAAACAAAGTAGGAGGTCTCATACTCCCTGATTTTAGAACTTACTGCAAAGCTACAGTAACCAAAACTGTGTGATAATGGCATAAGAACAGACATATAGAACAAAGGAACAAAATTGAGAATCCAGAAGTAAACCGTATAATCTATGGATAAATGATTTTTTGACTACGGTGCTAAGATATTTTTAGGGGGAAAGAATAGTATCTTCAACAAATGGCGCTGGGACAACTAGATGATCACATGCAAAAGAATGAAGTTGGATCCTATATCTCACGCCATATACAAAATATAAGAGTTAAAAGTATAAAATATTTGAAAAAAACATAGGGTTGAGTTTTCATGACCTTATAACTGTCATTAAATTCTTAGATTTGACTCAAAAATCACAAGCAACCAAAGAATAGATAAATTAGACATCCTCAAAATTAAAGAATCTTGTGCTTCAAAGAACATCATCAAAAAAGTGAAAAGATAACCTACAAAAAGGGAGAACATATTTGCAAATCATGTATTTGATAAGGGATTTCATATCCAGAATATATGAACAACACTAACAACTCAACAAGAAAAAGTCAAATGACTGAAATTAAAAATAAGCAAAGTATTTAAAAATCCAGATCCTCCTTCAAAGAATATATACAAAATAGCCAACAAACAAATGATGCTAAACCCCAGCGGACATTAGGAAAATGCAAATCAAAACCACAATGAGCTATAACCTCACACCTACCAAGATGGTTACAATAACATGAAACAACAACAAAGCGACCCTAAAAATAACAAATGTTAACAAGGATGTGAAGAAAGAGAAACCCTTTTACATTGCTGGTGGGAATGTAAAATGGTGTGGCCACGATGGAAAATAGTTTGACAGCAATTCAGTTAAAGAATTACCATATGATTTAGCAACTCTACTTTTATGTATACACCCAAGAGAAATGAAAATATATGTCCACATGGTAACTTGTAAACAAATGTTTACAGCAACACTACTCCTAAGAGCCAAAAGGTGAAATCAACTCAAATCCAAACCAGCTGATGAAAAGATGATTAAAATGTGTAATAGCCACAAAGTGAAATATTAAATAGTATTCAGCCATAAAAAGAAGTAAGCACATATTACAACTTGGATGAACTTTGAAAACATAATGCTAGGTAAAAACAGCAAGACAGAAAAGCTGAAATATTGTATGATTTATTTAATATAAAATATACAGAATTGGCACATCTATAAAGACAGAAAGTAGATTAGTATTATTTTCAAGGGGCAAGAGAAACAAAGAATAGAGAGTGATTACTTAATAGGTACAAAGTATTTCTCTGAAGTGGTGAAAAGTTTTAAAACTAGAGAGAGGTGGCAAATGCACTAAAGGTCACTGAATGTGTACATTTAAAAACACTCAATATAGCATGTGAATTTCAATAATAAAGAAAGAAAAAAAGGAATAATGACAAATTCTCAAATTTGGCAAAACATATAAACTTACAGTCTCATGAAAGATAAACACAAAGAAATCCAACCCAGACAATTTTAACTGAATTGCTGAAAACTAAGGCCAAGGAAAAAAAATTCTGAAAGTAGTCCAAGAAAAACAGCACATAACATAGAAGTGAATAACAATTCAAATGAATGTGCAATTTTTATCAGAAACCACCCAGTCAGATATAAATAGAACATTTTTAAAGTGCTGAAAGAGAAAGAACCATCAAATCAGAACTCTGTAAGAGAATTACATTTTCTAATTCTAATTCAATTAGAGAATACATTCTTCATGAATAAAGATGAAATAATGACATTCTCAGATAAAGGAAAACTAAGAAAATTCATTGTCTATGGATCTGCTCTATAAGAAGTAAGGGAATTTCTTCAGACAAAAGGGAAAGTAGGTGAGGGGAAAACTTGGAATATCTGGAGTGAAAGAAAACAGAAAGGGTAGATATTTAAATAAATGTAACAATATTACTTTCCTCTTACATTGTGTAAAAAAAATTATTTTTTCTTTTTTCTTTTTTAGGTAGGGTCTCACTCTGTCACCCAGGCTGAACTGCAGTGGCGCGATCTCACTCCTGCACTCAAGCCATCCTTCCGCCTCAGCCTCCCGAGAAGCTGGGACCATAGGCATATGTCACAATGCCTAGCTAACTTTTGAATTTTTTGTAGAGATGAGGTTTTGCTGGTCTTAAACTCCTGAGCTCAAGCCATCTGCCCGCATTGGTCTCCCAAAGTACTGGGATTAAAGATGTGAGCCACATAACATATGTATTACAGTTAAGTTAAAAGCAAAGGTTACAACATTATCTGGTAGGTTTTCAATCTATGTAAAAATGTATGTAATATGTTACATACAAAGAGTGAAGAATAGGGGGACTTACATTCTACTTTAAAGGGTAAAATATTAATTCTAAGTAGACTGTGAAAAGTTAAATATGTATATTATAATTTCTAGAGGAATCATGAAAAAATCCATTTGAAGATACTAATAGTAGTTTATAGTTTATGGTAATAAACTCAATAGACAAAATGGAAAACTAAAATGTTAATTTTATCTAAAGATAGCAAGAAGGAAAAATCAGAGAGGGAACTGCTCAAAGAAATCAGAGTGACACAAAGGATAAACATTTAATGTTCATGGATAGGAAGAATTAATATTGTTAAAATGGCCATACTGCCCAAAGCAATTTACAGATTCAGTGCTATTCCTATCAACTACCAATGTGATTCTTCACAGAACTAGAAAAAACTGTTTTAAAACTCACATGGAACCAAAAATGAGCCCAAATACCCAAAGCAATCCTAAGCAAAAGGAACAAAGCTGGAGGCATCACATTACCTGACTTCAAACTGTAATACAAGGCTACAGTAACCAAAACAGCATGGTACCGGTACAAAAACAGACACATAGACCAATGGAACAAAAAAGAGTGTGCAGAAGTAATTCTGCATACATATAACCATGTGCTCTTTGACAAAGTGAACAAAAACAAGCAAAGAGGAAGAAACTTCATATTCAATAAATGGTGCTGGGATAACTAGCAAGTCATATGCAGAAGATTGAAACTGGACCCCTAGCATTCACCATATACAAAAATCAATTCAAGATTGATTAAAGCTTAAATGTAAAACCCAAAATTATAAAAACACTGGAAGCTAACCTAGAAAATACCATTCTGTACATAGGTCTTGGCAAAGATTTCATGACAAAGATGTCAAAAGCAAATGCAATAAAACCAAAAATTGACAAATGGGACCTAATTAAACTAAAGAGCTTTCGCACAGCAAAAATAAACTATCAACAGAGTAAACAGACAACCTATAGAATGCGAGAAAACATATGCCAACTATGCTTCCAATGAAGGTCTAATATCCAGAGTCTATAAAGAACTTAAACAAATTTACAAGAACCCCACCGAAAAGGGCAAATGACATGAACTGACACTTTTCAAAAGAAGACATACATGCAGCCAACAAGCATATAAAAAATGTTCAGCACCACTAATCATTAGAGAAATGCAAATCAAAATTACAATGGGATACCTCCTCACACCAGTCAGAGTAAATATTATTAAAAAGTCAAAATATAATAGACGGTGGCGAAGTTGCAGAGAAAAGGGAATGCTTATAAACTGCTCTTGGGGATGTAAATTATTTCAGCCATTGTGGAAAGCAGTGCGATGATTTCTTCAAGAACTTAAAGAAGAATTACCATTTCACCCAGCAATCCCATTATTGGATATACACCCAAAGGAATATAAAGTGTTCTACCACAAAGACACATGCATGAGTATGTTCACTGCAGCAATATTCACAGTAACAAAGATATGCATATCAACCCAAACGCTCATCAACGGTAGACTGGATAAAAAAATGTGGCACATACACACTGTGCACTACTATGCAGCCATTAAAAAAATGAGATTATGCCTTCTGCAGCAACATGAATGGAACTTGAGGCCATTATCCTAAGCAAACTAACACAGGAACAGAAAACCAAATGCCACATGTTCTCACTGATAAGTGGAAGCTAAACATTGAGTACACATGGACAGAGAGAAGACAACAACAGACAGCACAGTCTACTAGATGGTGGGGGATGGGAGAACGGAGAGGACTGAAAAACTACCTATCGAGTACTATGGTTATTACCTGGGTGACAAAATAATCTGTACACCAAACCCCTGTGACACACAATTTACCTATGTAACAAACCTGCACATGTACCCCTGAACCTAAAATAAAAGTTAAAAAAAGGGGTAGATCTACATCCAAGCATCAGTAATAATTAAATGCAAATGATATAAACATAGCAGTTAAAAGACAGATTGTGTGAATAGATTAAAACCAAGACCTAAAGATAGGCTTTTGGGCTAGGCATCGTGGCTCACACCTATAATTCCAGCACTTTGAAAGACTCAGATAGGAGGATCACTTGAGCCCAGGAGTTTGAGACCAGCCAGGGCAACAGAGCAAGAACATGTCTCTACAAAAAATAAAAAAGTTAGTTGGGTGTGTAGTGCATCTGTGGTCCCAGCTACACGGGAAGCTGAGGTGAGATCACTTGACTCCGAGAGGTCAAGGCTGCAGTGAACCATGATCATGTCATTGCACTCCAGCCTGGGCAATAGGACGAGACTCTATCTCAATTAAAAAACAAAAAAAACCTATCAGAAACTCACGTTAAATGTAAAGATGCAGATTAGTTAAAGCAAACGCAAAAAAGATAGCCCAAAAGACTTATATAAAATTCCATCACTTTCAGGAGAAAATATTTGTGACCCAGAATTAGTCAAAGATTTCTCAGGTATGATATCAAAAGCATGATCCATAAAAAAGTAATAAATTAGGCTCTGTCAAAATAAAAACTTTTGCTATTTAATGAATACTTCAGAATGTGAAAAAAACAAGCTACATACTTAGAGAAAAAATGTGCAACTCATATATCCAACAAATAACTTGTACTCAAAATCTATAAAGAATTCTCAAAACTCAACAGCAAGGAAACAAATGACCTAACTTAAAAAATGTGTAAGACTTAGGAGGCTGAGGCAGGTGGATCACGAGGTCAGGAGTTCGAGACCAGCCTGACTAACATGGTGAAACCCTGTCTCTACTAAAAACACAAAAATTAGCCGGTGTGGTGGCATGCACCTGTAATCCCAGCTACTCAGGAGGCTGAGGCAGAAGAATCTGTTGAACCCGGGAGGCGGAGGTTGCAGTGAGCTGAGATCATGCCACTGCACTCCAGCCTGGGTGACAGAGTGAGACTCCATCTCAAAAAAAAAAAAAAAAAAAGGTAAGACTTGAACAGATACTTTTCCAAAGAGGATATATGGAGACAATTAAGTTAGTGGAAACAAACAAACAAAAATAAACGTTCAACATCATTACTCATTAAGAAAATGCAAAACAAGGCCAGGTGCAGTGGCTCTCGCCTGTAATCCCAACACTCTGGGGAGCCGAGGTGGGTGGATCACCTGAGGTCAGGAGTTCAAGACCAGTCTGGCCAACATGGTGAAATACAAAAATTTAGCTGGGTGTGGTGGTGGGCACCTGTAATCCCAGCTACTCGGGAGGCTGAAGTAGCAGAATCACTTGAACCCTGGAGGCAGAGGTTGCAGTGAGTTGAGATCGCACCATTGCACTACAGCCTGGGGAACAAGAGCAAAACTCCATCTCAAAAAAAAAAAAAAAAAAAGCAAAATAAAACTACAATGAGATGCCCTACAATCTCATTAAAATGGCAAAAATAAAATGACAAACTAGTTGAGATTTATAAAAGTTAAGATTGTGTTGAAACTGTTCAAATTGGAGAGAAATGATATATTAAGAATACTGAGTTCAAATGTCCTAATATTTAATGAAATATAAATTAAATGTAAGTAAGATAGTTTCAATTACTAGACTTGCAAAGATTACAAATGACATTGATGGCAAGATAATGGAGTGAGGTTCAAACTGTTTCAATGTTCTTGGAAGGCAAATTGCAATCCATACAACCATATAGTTTTGTATATTTTTTTTTCATCCAGCAACTGCTTTTCTAGGAATTGAAGGCAGCTATTCTTACTAATATATACTTATAAGCATGTTTACTGTAACACTGAAGATAATTTTAAAAAACATATCAAAGTATCTATGTTGGAGACACGTTAAACCAAGTATGGTACATCCATAAAATTACAATGCAGCCATTAAAAAGGCAGAACTGGCTGGGCATGGTGGTTCATGCCTGTAATCCCAGCACTTTGGGAAGCCAAGGCGGGCGCATCACAAGGTCAAGACATCAAGACTATCCTGCCCAACATGGTGAAGCCTCACCTTTACTAAAAACACCAAAAATTAGCTGGGCGTGGTGGTGGGCACCTGTAGTCCCAGCTACTCGGGAGGCTGAGGCAGGACAATCAGTTGAACCCAGGAGGCGGAGGTTGCAGTGAGCTGAGATCACACCACTGCAGCACTCACTCCAGCCTGGTGACAGAGCAAGTCTCCATCCCCCTGCACCCAAAAAAAGGCAGAACTATAGGCACAAATAGGGTAAAAAAATCAAGTTCTAGTTCTTTTGGGGATCCTATGAAGGAGAGAATAAATATCCATATGGGGCAGATAATTTATATTCACGTCAAAAACTGATACTAGTGTTGCTATAATTTGGCAAGAAGGAGACAGAAAACAAACTGTATTGTAAAAACATGGAGGATTCTCAAAGGCATTGTGCTGAAAGAAACCAGTTTCAGAAGGTCAAATTTTACATGATTCCATTTATATAATGTTCTGGAAAAAGGCAAAACTGTAGTGAATGGGAACAGATCAGTGGATCCCAAGTGTTAGGGACAGAGGGAAGATGTGACACCATAAGGGAGGTTTTATTTATTATTTATTTTGTTTTCAGGTGACATAACTACTCTGTATCCTGACAGTGATAGTGGTTACATGAATATGTACTTGGGTTAAAACTGAACTGTACACCAGAAAAGATGGAAGTGTGAATTTTACTGTGTATTAATTTTTAAAAGAAGAATGATTTACATTGCATACTGTTCTCGAGGCTATTTTGCTTTTCTCCCAGAAAGCCTAAACCTGGAACCTGCATTTTTTTTTATTACTAAAGCCTTTATTCTCATTTATTTCTGATTTAAAGACAATTAGTCTAAGTAAAAGTGATTAAGAAGCATATTGTTTTTGACATCCACAATACATTATTACTATAAATCTTTCTTTTTGAGAATGAGGATCGAGTTTTTCACTCTCTAGATAGGGCATGAAGGAAACTCTTCTTTCCAGCTTTAAAATAACAATTAAATCTCTTATGCTATATCATATTTTAGGTGAAACTAATGAGTCACTGGCTTATCTTCTCCTGAATGAAATCTGTTCATTCTTCTCATTCATATAGTTATATCAAGTATTACCTTGGATATTGAGAGGTTTTTCTTCTCTATTTACACATATATTGCCATGTGAATTTGTATCAAACCTTTATTTTCATGTAAACTAGAAATAATGTTTTCTTTTGCATAAGAGAACACTATAAGCATTACAAAACTCAAATTGTTTGTTAAGCTATACATTATAATTAGTTTGGCAGAGCTAATACAAATCACATTTACAGACAAACAATAATAAAATTGAAGTACCAGTTAAATATCCAAAATAATTAAAGGAATCATTTTTAGCCTGGTATAATTAGCTAATTCACTTTACAAGCATTTATTAAAATGAATTCACATGTTATTATTCCATAGGTAGTTACACAATAGTGTTTATACAGGAAAAAATAATGAACCAAACTCTTTGTATCCAGCACTCCACAATTAAAACGAAGACTCCCCAAGTAATATCAATCTAGGATAGACTAATTAAGTTTGGTTTGATAACCATTCATTTCTTCTATTGCCTCTGAGCAAATTGTTTATTAGAGAAAGTTATTTTACACAAATCAAATCAAACTGGGTAAACCATTATATTTGAGGGAAACTTTAGCCATCAGTCAATTAATCCATCATTTTCTCCAGACACTATTGTTTAACGAGCAGATCATATTATCAACAATTTAGATATCATGTGATTCAATTATAACAGTAAATTTATTGACAGTTTCTCTAATATTTTTATTATGAGTAAATTTGGAATTCTCTTTACCTTTGTGAGCAAAGCAAAACCAATCTGAGTATTATAGTCAAATACCAAATAAATATAAAATTCTCTACAAAATTTACAGTGGTTTGAAAAAATGTTATTATTACAAAAGCAAAAATAAGCCTTAATGAATTAAAATTGCTAATAAGGTAAAATAAGTTTCCAACATTAAAAATGTTACTTATTATTTAATATGCTGAAATATATATGACCTTATATACCTTAATGTTATATTAAAATTCATTTTAAGAAAAGCCTTGTAAAAAAATTAATTTGTACTCATAAACAGTACGATCTGTTAAAGCTGAAAAATTCAGATTTTTAGTTCTTTAAGAATACAGATCTCACAGGAGGCATGAAAATTAAAATATAATATATATTAATACTCATAGGCACCAGGGGAAAGAAAGCAACTAATACCTTTCTACACATGTTTAGGAGATCATATTCAAGATCATAATAGTGCAACAGGATTGATTTCTAGTTCTTAATAGGAAATACATATGTGTGTAATTTGCCAGTTCATCAAATCAGATGAAATGTCAAACAGGCACTTTTATTTTAAATGTAAGGATTTAAAAATAGATCCTTTCTATTTGCCTCTTTATAAGTTTAGGTCCTATAGTGCAAAACAATTTATTAATACTTTGATAGATTATCTCCAACAGTTTCATGTTGGCTAGTTTTATCTCACCAATCTGAGTTTAAATCTCTTAGAGTTCCAAACCATGGCTTAAGACTTTTTCTTTATCTCATAGCAGAAAAGTTCTAGACTCTTCATTGAAGGTCAATAAATATTATCAGAACAATAGAATGTTAGGTGCCAAGAGCTTCTGCTTACCCTAGTCCAACTCCCTCTAGTTACATACATATAAAGAAATTGAGAATTGGAAGTGTTTGACCCCACATCACACATCTCATTATCAGTGTCGATTAGAAAAACATGTTCACTAATAATAACTTTTATATGCCATAAATATATTCCTGTTTACTGTTGACTAGCCTATGTGATCTAACAATGACACTGAGGCAATGTCATCTAACACCCAAATGAATAGCATATGGCCTATGAATTACAAATTCCTACATATGTCCACAGTTCTCAAAATGCACTCCTTAGAGGCTTACGATGCCAGAGAGACACCCCAAGGGCACCACAGAGAGAATAAGAACTGAACCATTGGAACATCTGGCTTCTTGCAACCCCATAACCTCATTTCAGTCTGAGCCACTTGCTTCTGTGTAAAATTTCATTTGAAGAAACAGTTCCACTGATTGTAAACCAGTTTGAAACCACTATTTTATCCTATGTATGTTCCTGGAATCTTCGGAATAAAATATTTTAAGTAAAAAAAGAAAGATCCTAGGTTTTCTTAAAGAAGAATACTTCATTTTACATATTTGTCTCAAAAAGAATTAGTGATTACAAAAGTAATTCAAGGAATATCTGCATGAAAATATTGTAGTCAGTCACTTGATACAGGTCAATATTTGCACAGCATAAACTGTTTAAGTACAGGAAAGTGGTCATCAATCAATATACACCATCAGCTATACCTCTTTTTTCTGAAGTTATCCCACATTCATCCACTTTTGTGCCCACTAAGTACACTCTTATTTATTTTTAATCAAATTACTTTATCTTTTAGAAAATACTGCAGAAAATACTTTATGAAATGATTTCTCCAAGTGTCTATAATATATACTCCCTCTGTACAAAGCACAAATTTAAGAGTAAGAGCCTATCTGTAAACCTGATTGTCCTGATAAAAAGATGATGACCCCTCTAGAGTGGGTTATTATAATCATTAAATGGGTCTTAGAAAACATCTGGCACACTATAGTTTTACATGTTTTTGATTTATAGTTATAATTAAGAAAAGCAATGCAAAGAGGACACTAGTTAGAACCTTTTAATCCAAAGATGATTCAAATGTGAGTGCTACTGTAATAAAAACCTATTCTTGATGTTCCTGATCATCCTCAAAATATTAGCAAAAGGAAAATTTTCTCTTTGATGCAAACACCACACCAGCATAATTAATCATCTCTTTCACCACAAATATTTCCCTAACACTGAAGACAAGCATATTTAAATGTAGCTATGATGTACAAAAGCCATGCACTATATAATGACATGTTGGTCGACAATTGGCTGCATATAAGATGGTGATCCCTTAGGATTACATGGAGTTGAAAAGTTCCTATCATATAGTTAGGATAGGACCTAATTATATTGTTAGTTCCTATATAGTTAACTATATATAACTATGTAGTTAGGTCCTATCCTAATTACACAACAGGAATTTTTCAACTCCATAGTTAGCAGTGTCTTGCTGATCCTGACCCTGTATAGGCCCAGGGTCTATGAAAAATATAAGTGTATTTTTCAATAGCAAAGACATGGAATCAACTCTAATGCCCATCAATGGTAGACTGGATAAAGAAAATGTGGTACATATATATCATAGAATACTATGCAGCCATGAAAAAGAATGAGATCATGTCCTTTGCAGGGACGTGGATGGAGCTGGAAGCCATTATCCTCAGCAAACTAACACAGGTACAGAAGACTAAACACCATGTATTCTCACTTATTAAGTGGGAGCAGAATAATGAGAACGCATGGACACAGGGAGGAGAAAGATGCATATTGGGGCCTGTCAGGGGTACAGGGGAAGGGAGAGCATCAGGATAAATAGCTAATGCATGTGGGGCTTAATACCTAGGTGATGGGTTGATAGGTGCAGCAAACCACCATCGCACACATTTACATATGTAACAAACCTGCACGTCTTGCACATGTATCCCAGAACTTAAAATACTATTAAATTTTTAAAAAGTGTATTTTTACTGTGCCTTTTCGATGTTTAGGCACATAAGTACTTACCATTGTGTTACAACTATTTACAGTGTTCAGTACAGTAGCATGCTGTACAGGTTTGTAGCCTAGGAACAACAGGCTGTACCACGCAGCTTAGGTGTGTAGTAGGCTACACCATCTAGGTTTGTGTAAGAACAGTTCATGATGTTCCCACAACAACAAAATAGCCTAACAGCACATTTCTTAGAACATACCCTTGTGGTTAAGTGATGTGTGACTGTACTTCAAGAAATGATTTCAACTAGGATATTACGGGACTTCCTTCAAAAACATATATATATATATTTTTATATTTTATCACAAGTTGGTGGTGGTAGCTTGGTTTCTTTGTTCTGGGAAATTGTTATTTTGTGCGAGAGATGACCAAAAACAATGAGGAATCACAATATAAATGAAGAAAATGAGTGCCAGCAACTACTGAAATGGTTCACTACTTAATAGCAATAATAAATAAATAAATAACAAATAATTAATAACATGACCCCCAATTTTTACAGTAGCTTTGCCAACCTCTCTCTTGCATCACTCATTTTGGGGAAATTGGTTGCCATATCATGGGGACAATCAAGCAGCCCTGTGGAGGGCTTCACGTGGCAAGGAGGTGAGGCCTCCTGTCAACAATAGGCTAAAACTGATGAGGCCTTCTGTCAACAGTTATGTGAGCAAACCATTCTGCAAGCTGATCTTCCAATCTCAGTCAAGTCTTCAGAGTTTTTTGCCCTGGATGAACATTTTGACTGAAACCTCATAAAAGACCTTAAGTCAGAACCACTCAGCTAAGCCATTCCAAAATTCCTGTCCCTCAGGAAGTCTGTAAAACAGAATATGATTTTTGCTAAAACTTCTAAGTTTAGGGGTAATTTATTCCACAGCAATAGATAACTAATGCAGGATGCAGCGAGGAAGAATTCCTTCTTCACTAGTTTCCTCTTCTCTGCTTCAAAAGTTAACTTTTTATATTTTTAACTTATTCCCTCTCTTTGAACCTCAGGCTTCTCCTAAGGGTTTCTTTTCTACCTCAGTTTTACCATGTTTGGGACCTCTGCCTCATCTTTTGCCAGGCAAGAAGGCAACTGGTTCTCAAAACTTTTTTCAATTCAAGGGCCCCTTTTACAGGATTAAAATCCCCAAAACTTCGTATCTCACCTATTTCCACTTGCTAGCAACCTAAATAAATGAAAGAACAAGACTTCACAAACTTAAACAGAGTCATATACTACACTGGAAGAGCTAGTAAATGAAATAATATGTTTTTACGGAGTGCTAGAAATAAATGGAAAACCTATTTAGGCCAGAAGTTTAAAAAAAAAAAAAAGACATTTTACAACTATAAGCTCTAAAATTATTTAAGAAAGTCCCTGGCTCAGACTCTGAGACTTTCTGTCATATCTTATCAAAAACAAAAGTCAAAAGCTTTTTCCCCATCTATTGAAATGATTATATGGTTTTTCATTCCGTTTAAGTGGTGAATCACGTTTATTGATTTGTGTATGTTGAAACAACCTTGAATCCCAGGAATGAAGTCTACTTGGTTATGGTGAACTAACTTTTTGATGTGATGCTACATGTGGATTGCTAGTATTTTTTTGAGGATTTTTGTATCTATGTTCATCAGAGATACTGGCCCGTAGGTTTTTTTGTCGTGTCCTTGCCAGGTTTTGGTATCAGGCTGATACTGGCTTCATAGAATGAGTTAGGGAGGAGTACTTCCTCCTCAATTTTTTTGAATAGTTTCGGTAGAGTTGGTACCAGCTCTTCTAAGTACATCTGGTAGAACTTGGCTGTGAATCCACCTGATCGGGGGCTTTTATTGGTTGGTAGGTTTTTTTATTACTGATTCAATTTCAAATGTCACTATCGGTCTTCTCGGGGCTTCAATTTCTTCCTGATTCAAACTTGGAAGGTTTCATTTCCAGCGATTAGTCCATTTCCTCTAGATTTTCTAAGTTTGTGTGCACAGGGGTGTTCATAATAGTCTCTGAGAATCTTTCGTATTTTTCTGGAATCAGATGTAATGCCACCTTTGTCATTTCTGACTGTGCTTATTTGCATCATCTCTCTTTTTTTCTTTGTTAGTCTAGCTAGCAGTCTATCAAATCAACAAAACAAATATTGACAAATGGGAACTAATTAAAGAGTTTCTGCACAGCAAAAGTAACCATCAACAAACAGACAATCTATAAAGTGGGAGGAAATATTCGTAAACTATGCATCCAACAAAGGTCTAATATGCAGAATCTATTAGGAACTTAATTCAACAAGCAAAAAACAAATACATCTCATTAAAAAATAGACAAAATACATGAACAGATACTTTTCAGAAGAAGACATACAGGTAGAAACAAAGATAAAACATCACTGATCATCAGAGAGAAGCAAATCAAAACCATATTGCACCAGTCAGAATAGTTATTAAAAAAAAAAACACACACACACAGATGCTAACAAGACTGTAGAGAAAAAGAAACTCTTACACACTGTTGGTAGGAAGATAAATTAGTTCAGACACCACGTCCACAGTCTGGAGACTTCTCAAGGAACTTAAATCAGAACTACCATTTGAATAGGGAATCCTTTCCCCATTTCTTGTTTTTGTCAGGTTTGTCAAAGATCAGATGGTTATAGACGTGTCTATATGATTTATAATCATAAATCATATAGACGTGTGGTATTATTTCTGAGGGCTCTGTTCTGTTCCATTGGTCTATATCTCTACTTTGGTACCAGTACCATGCTCTTTTGCTTACTGTAGCCTTAGTATAGTTTGAAGTCAGGTAGTGTGATGCCTCCAGCTTTGTCCTTTTAGATTAGGATTGTCTTGGCAATACGGGCTCTTTTTTGATTCCATATGAACTTTAAAGTAGTTGTTTGCAATTCTGTGGAGAAAGTCACTGGTAGCTTGATGGGGATGGCATTGAATCTATAAATTACCTTGGGCACTACGGCCATTTTCACGATATTGATTCTTCCTATCCATGAGCAGGGAATGTTCTTCCATTTGTTTGTGTCCTCTTTTATTTCATTGAGCAGTGGTTTGTAGTTCTCCTTGAAAAGGTCCTTCACACCCCTTGTAAGTTGGATTCCTAGGTATTTTATTCTCTTTGAAGCAATTGTGGATGGGAGTTCACTCATGATTTGGCTCTCTGTTTGTCTGTTATTGGTGTATAAGAATGCTTGTGATTTTTGCACATTGATTTTGTATCCTGAGACTTTGCTGAAGTTGCTTATCAGCTTAAGATTTTGGGCTGAGACGATGGGGTTTTCTAAATATACAATCATGTCATCTGCAAACAGGGACAATTTGACTTTCTCATTTCCTAAATGAATACTCTTTATTTCTTTCTCCTGCCTGACTGCCCTGGCCCAGAACTTCCAACACTATGTTTGAATAGGAGTGGTGAGACAGGGCATCGCTGTCTTGTGCCAGTTTTCAAAGGAAATGCTTCCAATTTTTGCTCATTCAGTATGATATTGGCTGTGGGTTTGTCATAAATAGCTCTTATTATTTTGAGATGCATCCCATCAATAACAAATTTATTGAGAGTTTTTAGCATGAAGGGTTGGTGAATTTTGTCAAAGGCATTTTCCTGCATCTATTGAGATAATCATGTGGTTTTTGCCTTTGGTTCTGTTTATATGCTAGATTACGTTTATTGATTTGCGTATGTTGAACAAGCCTTGCATCCCAGGGATGAAGCCCACTTGATCATGGTGGATAAGCTTTTTGATGTGCTGCTGGATTCGGTTTGCCAGTATTTTATTGAGGATTTTTGTATCAATGTTCATCAGAGATATTGGTCTAAAATTCTCTTTTTTTGTTGTGTCTCTGCCAGGCTTTGGTATCAGGATGATGCCGGCCTCATAAAATGAGTTAGGGAGGATTCCCTCTTTTTCTATTGATAGGAATAGTTTCAGAAGGAATGGTACCAGCTCCTCCTTGTACCTCTGTAGAAAGCTGAAACTGGATCCCTTCCTTAACACCTTATACAAAAATTAATTCAAGATGGATTAAAGACTTAAACGTTAGACCTAAAACCATAAAAACCCTAGAAGAAAACCTAGGCAATACCATTCAGGACATAGGCATGGGCAAGGACTTCATGTCTAAAACACCAAAGCAATGGCAACAAAAGCCAAAATTGACAAATGGGATATAATTAAACTAAAGAGCTTCTGCACAGCAAAAGAAACTACCATCAGGGTGAACAGGCAACCTACAGAATGGGAGAAAATTTTTGCAATCTACTCATCTGACAAAGGGCTAATATCCAGAATCTACAAAGAACTCAAACAAATTTACAAGAAAAAAAACAAACAACCCCATCAAAAAGTGGGCAAAGGATATGAACAGACACTTCTCAAAAGAAGACATTTATGCAACCAACAGATAATGAAAAAATGCTCATCATCACTGGCCATCAGAGAAATGCAAATCAAAACCACAATGAGATACCATCTCACACCAGTTAGAATGGCGATCATTAAAAAGTCAGGAAACAACAGATGCTGGAGAGGATGTGGAGAAATAGGAACACTTTTACACTTTTGGCAGGACTGTAAACTAGTTCAACCATTGTGGAAGACAGTGTGGCGATTCCTCAAGGATCTAGAACTAGAAATACCATTTGACCCAGCCATCCCATTACTGGGTATATACCCAAAGGATTATAAATCATGCTGCTATAAAGACACATGCACACGTATGTTTATTGCGGCACTATTCACAATAGCAAAGACTTGGAACCAACCCAAATGTCCATCAATGATAGACGAGATTAAGAAAATGTGGCATATATACACCATGGAATACTATGCAGCCATAAAAAAGGATGAGTTCATGACCTTTGTAGGGACATGGATGAAGCTGGAAACCATCATTCTCAGCAAACTATCACAAGGACAAAAAACCAAACACTGCATATTCTCACTCATAGGTGAGAACTAAACAATGAGAACACTTGGACACAGGAAGGGGAACATCACACACCGGCGCCTGTCGTGGGGTGGGGAGAGTGGGGAGGGATAGCATTAGGAGATAATAGCTAACATAAGTGACGAGTTAATGGGTGCAGCACACCAACATGGCACATGTATACATATGTAACAAACCTGCATGTTGTGCACATGTACCCTAGAACTTAAAGTATAATAATAATAAAAAAAGAATTCCATTTTTCTCACCAGTAGACCTATATTATAGAAAATTATACTTAACTATTATCAAATTTTCCATTTTTGTCAATAAAGATTTATAGAAAAAAAAAAAAAAAGAACTACAATTTGACCTAGCAATTCCATTACTGGGTATGTAGCCAAAAGAAAATAAATCATTTTACCAAAAAGGCACATGCACTTGCATGTTCGTCACAGCACTATTCACAAAAGCAAAGACATGGAAACAATCTAGGTGCCCATAAATGGTTTATGGGCATTTATCCATATGAGAATGGATAAAGAAAATGTGGTACATCCTGGCAAAGACACAATGAAAAAAGAAAACTATAAGTCAATACCCATGATGAACACAGACACAAAAATCCTCAACAATATACAAGCAAACTAAATCCAGCAGCCCATCAACAATTAATTCTCCAGGAACAAGTAAGCTTCATTCCTGGGAAGCAAAGTTGGTTCAACATACGCAAATCAATAAATGTGATTCACCACGTAAACAGATCATCTCAACAGATGTGGAAAAAATCTCAATAAAATCCAACATACTGCCATGATAAAAACCCTCAACAAACTAGGCATCAAAGGATCATACCTCAAAATAATAAGAGCCATCTATGACAAACCCATACCCGACATGATATAGAATGGGCAAAAGCTGGAAGCATTCCCCTTGAGAACTGGAACAAGACAAGAATGCCCACTTTCACCACTCCTATTCAGCATACTACCGGAAGCCCTCGCCACAGTATTCGGGCAAGAGAAAGAAATAAAAGGCACGCAAATAGGAAAAGAAGTCAAACTATCTCTCTTAGCCAACAATTGATTATATATCTGCAAAAACCCTTTAGAGTCTGTCAAAAGGCTCTTGGAACTGATAAACAACTTCACTAAAGTTTCAGGATACAAAAATTAATGTACAAAAATTAGTAGCATTTCTATACACCAATAATATTAAAGCTGAGAGACAAATCAAGACTAAAATCCCATTTATAATTGCACACACACACACACACACACACACACACACACACACAAAATACCTAAGAATACATCTAAACAAAAAGGTCAAAGATTTCTACAAGGAGAACTCCAAAACACTGCTGAAAAAAGTCACAGATGACACAAACAAATGGAAAAACATTGCATGCTCATGGATTGGAGGAATCAATATTGTTAAAATGGCCATACTGTCCAAAGCAATCTATAGATTCGACACTATTCCTATCAAACTACCATGCCATTTTTTCATAGTAGAAAAAACTATTCTAAAATTCATACAAAACAAAAGGAGCCTGAATAGCCAAAGCAATCCTAAACAAAAAGAACAAATCTGGAGACATTTATCACATTACCCAACTTCAAATTACACTACAAGGCTACAGTAACCGAAACAGCATGTTAATGGTACAAAAACAGATGCATAGACCAATGGAACAGAATAGAGGAGCCAGAAGTAAAGCTACACACCTACAGCCAACTGATCTTCAACAAGGTCAACAAAAATAAGCAATGGGGGAAGGACTTCCTATTGAATAAATGGTTCTGGGATAGCTGGCTAGCTATATGCAGAAGAATGAAACTGGACCCCTATCATTCATCATATACAAAAATCAACTAAAGACAGATTAACAGATTTTAATGTAAGACCTCAAACAATAAGAATCCTAGAAGAAAACCTAGGAAACATCATTTTGGACATCAGTCATGGGAAAGAATTTATGTTTATGTCCTCAAAAGCAATTGTAACAGAAACAACTGACAAATGGAACCTAATGAAACGACAGAGCTTCTGCACAGCAAAAGAAACTATCAACAGAATAAATAATCTACAGAATGAGAGAAAAACTATGCATACGACAAAAGTCTAATATCCAAACTTTATAATAAACTTAAACAATTCAGCAAGCAAAAAACAGCTCCATTAAAATGTGGGCAAAGGACATGAATCGACACTTCTCAAAAGAAGACATATAAGCAGCCATCAAACACATGAAACAATGCTCCACATCACTAATCATCACGGAAATGAAAATCAAAATTACAATAACATACTATTGCATACCAGTCAGGATGGCTATTATTAAAAAGTCAAAAAACCCAAAAAACAATAGATGCTGGTAAAGCTGCAGAGATAAGGGAACGCTTACACACTGTTACAGGGAACGTGTATTAGTTCAGCTACTGTGGAAAGTACCTTGGGATTTCTCAAAGAACTTGAAATAGAACTACCATTTGGCCCAGCAATCCTATTACTGGGCATATATCCAAAAGAAAATGAATTGTTCTACCAAAAAAAACACATGTACTCATATGTTCACTGCAGCACTATTCACAATAGCAATGACGTGGAATCAATCTAGATGCTCATTAGTGGTGGACTGGGTAAAGAAAATATAGTACATATACACCATAGAACACTACACAGCCATAAAAAAGAATGAAATCATGTCCTTTGCAGTAAAATGGATGCAGCTGGAGGCTGTTATCCTAAACAAATTAACACAGGAACAGAAAAACAAACACCCCATGTTATTACTTGCAAGTGGTAGCTAAACAGTGGGTATCCATGGACATACAGATAGCAACAAGAGACACAAGGGACTGTTAGAGGGAGAAAGGGTTGAAAAACTAACTATGGGTACTATGTTCACTTCCAGGGTGATGGGTTCAATCATACTCCAAACCTCAGCATCACGTAATATACCTATGTAATAAACCTTCAGATGTACACCTGACATCTAAAAATAAATGCTGAAATTATAAAGAAAAAAATAGAAAATTTTAAGAAAAAAAGGAAAAAGTAGCATATATACACCACAGACTACTATGCAAACATAAAAAAGAAGGAAATTGTGACCTTTGCAGCAACATGGATGCAGACGGAGGCCATTATCTTAAGCGAATTAACACAGGAAAAGAAAACCAAGTATCACATGTTCTCACTTATAAGTGGGAGCTAAACATTGAGTACTCATGGACATAAAGACAGCAACAAGAGACACTGGGGAGAGGCACAGAGGTGGCTCACATCTGTAATCCTAGCACTTTGGGAGGCCAAGGTGTTTGGATCACTTGAGGCCAGGAGTTTGACACCAGCTTGGCCAACAAAATAGCCTGAATATTTTGTTGTATATTGTAAAAATACAAAAATTAGCTGGGCATGGAAGAACACACCTACAGTCCCAGCTACTTGGGAGGCTGAGGCACAAGAACTGCTTAAGACTGGGAGGTGGAGATTTAGTGAGCTGAGATCACACAACTGCACTTCAGCCTTGGCAAGAGAGCAAGACTCTGTCTCGAAGGAAAAAAAAAAAAAAAGAAAGAAAGAAAAGAAAACCTACTGGGTACTATGCTCCCTACCTTGGTAACTGGTTGTAGCATATCCCAAACCTCAGCATTATACAGTATACCCATGGAACAAACCTGCACACATATCCTGAATCTAAAATAAAAGTTGAAATTACTTAAAAAAACGAAAAAAGAAAAAAGTAGTGCAAACAATGGCTAAGAGTTCAGAATCTGGGCTATACTTTCTGAATTTGATTCCTGGCTTTAGCACCTACCAGCTTATCAGCCATTGGGTAAATGCCTCAGTGTTCTCATCTGCAAAATGGGGAAGATAATAAAGCCTGTATCATTAAAAATAAAACAAAACAAAACAAAACAAAAAAAACCTCTGTATCTCCACAAAAGATATACATGATCGGGTTAATATGTTCAAGCATATTTAAATACTTAAAAAACAAGGTCATTTCAAATATATTAAGATATTAGAAGCATCATTTGACTTAGAACCACCTCTCTAACAGCAAAAACCTAACCAAACAAAAAAACTTTAATGTTATTAAATTCATTAAAAAAATTACTAAGGTATCAAGTTTAATTTCTTATGTTTTCCCCTTTATCTGCAGAGCCATAGCAGTCTTGCTATTCTGCATACACATCAAATATGCTTCTCTCTCAGAACATTTGCATTCACTGTTTCCGGGATATTTTTACTGTAGATAAATATCTTGTCTTATCCTGCACTTTATTTAGATTTTTCCTTAAATGCCATCTCATCAGAAAGGCCTTCTACAAAAAAACATATATATAAAAACCCCATCTGGCATTTCTTATACTCTATAATTTCATTTTATTTTTCTTCTTAGCACTTACTCTTTTTTAATTTTTTTGTTTATTTTTTATTTATAGCCACATGTCCAACCTATTTAAAAAAAAAAAAAAAAAAACAAAACAAACATGTGGTGGCTCATGCCTGTGGTCCCAGCTACTCGGGAGGCTGAGGCGGGAGGGTCACTTGAGCCTGGAGGTTGAAGCTGCCAGGAGCCGTG
Source organism: Macaca thibetana thibetana (assembly GCF_024542745.1). Taxonomy (NCBI): domain Eukaryota; kingdom Metazoa; phylum Chordata; class Mammalia; order Primates; family Cercopithecidae; genus Macaca; species Macaca thibetana. The sequence goes on from NC_065583.1 coordinate 10,722,220, forward strand.
AGCCGTGATGGCAACACTGCAATCCAGCCTGGAAAACAGAGTGAGACCTTGTCTCAAAAAAACAAAGGAAAAAAACCTTTAATTTATTCATCTTCTCTCTTTTTCCCCCAAAAGATGTTGAGGCAGATAAAAGTCATAAAGGATTTTAAAGACTTAAAATGCATCTTTCTCTAACTTTGCCTCTCACTATTATTTCTGGCTTTCTGCTTTTGCACCACATCTCTGTTTTTAATATGGAAGGTGCTCCGATGAAGTGATGAAATGAACCGAGTCACAAAAACATTCACGTAATTCAAAGTGGCTATACACTCTGGCAAGCATGGAAAGAAGTTGGTTGATTA